>NW_027307829.1:361100-631100 GCF_047496885.1 Scyliorhinus torazame
CTGCTCCCACGGATTATTGAGCAGTAAATGGTTAACTGTATAGAGGCACAGAGGTCTCTGAAACAGCTTTTTAATTGGTATCTCCCGAGGCCACACTTACTGTCCCCTGATCCTAGGGATTATTGAGAGGAAGTAAATGGTTAACTACATACAGCACAGAGGCCTCTGAAACAGCTTCTGAATTAGCGGCTCCCGGACCACACTGCCTGTTCCTTGCTACCAGGGATTATTGAGCAGTAAATAGTTAACTATATACAGCACAGAGCTCTCTGAAACAGCTTATTAATTGGGAGCTCCCGGACCTCACTGCCTGTCCCCGGCTCCCTGGGATTATTGAGCAGTAAATGGTCAAATTTATACAGGCACAGAGGTCACTGAAACAGCTTTTTCATTGGGGGCTCCCGGACCGCACTGCCTGCCCCTGCTCCCAGCGATTATTGAACAGTAAATGGTCAAATATATACAGGCACAGAGATCACTGAAACAGCTTTTTAATTGGGAGCTCCCGAGGCCACACCGCCTGTCCCCTGCTCCCCGGGATTACTGAGCAGTAAATGGTTAACTATATTAAGGCACAGAGGTCACTGAAACATCTTTTTAATTGGGAGCTCCCAAGGCCACACTGCCTGTCCCCTGCTCCCAGGGATTATTGAGCAGTAAATGGTTAACTATATACAGGCACAGAGGTCTCTGAAACATCTTTTTAATTGGGGACTCCCGAGGCCACACTGCCTGTCCCCTGCTCCCAGGGATTATTGAGCAGTAAATGGTTAACTATATACAGGCACAGAGTTCTCTGAAACATCTTTTTAATTGGGTGCTCCCGATGCCACACTGCCTGTCACCTGCTCCAAGGGATTATTGAGCAGTAAATAGTTAACCATATACAGAGAGGTCTCTGACATATCTTTTTAATAGGGGGATCCCGGACCGCACTGCCTGTCCCCTGCTCCCAGCGATTATTGAGCAGTAAGTGGTCAAATAAACACAGGCACAGAGGTCTTTGAAACAGATTTTTAATTGCTATCTCCCGAGGCCGCACTGCCTGTCCCCTGGTTTTAGGTATTATTGAGCAGTAATTGGTTTACTATATACAGCACAGAGGTCTCTGAAACAGCTTTTTAATTGGGGGCTCCCGGACCACACCGCCTGTCCCCTGCACCCAGGGATTATTGAGCAATAAATGGTGAATTATATACAGCACAGAGGTCACTGAAACAGCTTTTTAATTGGGAGCTCACAGGCCACACTTCCTGTCCCCTGCTCCCAGGGATTATTGAGCAATAAATGGTGAACTATATACAGCACAGAGGTCTCTGAAACAGCATCTGAATTGGGGTCTCCCGGACCACACTGCCTGTTCCCTGCTCCCTGGGATTATTGAGCAGGAATATGGTTAACTATATACAGCACAGAGCTCTCTGAAACAGCTTTTTAATTGGGGGAATCCGGACCGCACTGCCTGTCCCCTGCGCCCAGCGATTATTGAGCAGTAAATGGTCAAAATATATACAGGCACAGAGGTCACTGAAACAGCTTTTTAATTGGGAGCTCCCAAGGCCACACTGCCTGTACCCTGCTCACAGGGAATATTGAGCAGTAAATGCTCAAATATATACAGGCACAGAGGTCTCTGAAACAGCTTTTTAGTTGGGGGCACCCGAGGCCACACTGCCTGTCCCCTGCTCCCAGGGATTATTGAGCAGAAAATGGTTAACGAGAACAGCATAGAGGTCTCTGAAACAGCTTTTAATTGGGGCTCCCGAGGCCACACTGCCTGTCCCATGCTCCGAGGGAACATTGAGCAGTAAATGGTTAACTATATACAGCACAGATGTCTCTGAAACAGCTTTTTAATTGGGGGCTACCAAGGCCATACTGCCTGTCCCCTGCTCCCAGGGATTATTGAGAAGTAAATGGTTAACTCTAGACAGGCACAGGGGTCTCTGAAACAGCTTTTTAATTGGGAGCTCCCAGACCACACTGCCTGTCCCCTGCTCCCACGGATTATTGAGCAGTAAATGGTTAACTGTATAGAGGCACAGAGGTCTCTGAAACAGCTTTTTAATTGGTATCTCCCGAGGCCACACTTACTGTCCCCTGATCCAAGGGATTATTGAGAGGAAGTAAATGGTTAACTATATACAGCACAGAGGCCTCTGAAACAGCTTCTGAATTGGCGGCTCCCGGACCACACTGCCTGTTCCTTGCTACCAGGGATTATTGAGCAGTAAATAGTTAACTATATACAGCACAGAGGTCTCTGAAACAGCTTTTAAATTGTGGGCTTCCGAGGCCACACTGCCTGTCCCCTGCTCCCCGGCATTACTGAGCAGTAAATGATTAACTATATACAGGCACAGAGGCCTCTGAATCAGCTTTTTAATTGGGAGCTCCCGAGGCCACACTGCCTGTCCCCTGCTCCCAGGACTTATTTAGAAGTAAATGGTTAACTACATACAGCACAGAGGTCACTGAACCTTTTTAATTGGGGGCTCCCGAGGCCACAATGTCGGTCACCTATTCCCAGGGATTATTGAGAAGTAAATGGTTAACTATATAGAGGCACAGAGGTCACTGAAACAGCTTTTAATTGGGGCTCCCGAGGCCACACTGCCTGTCCCATGCTCCGAGGGAACATTGAGCAGTAAATGGTTAACTATATACAGCACAGATGTCTCTGAAACAGCTTTTTAATTGGGGGCTACCAAGGCCATACTGCCTGTCCCCTGCTCCCAGGGATTATTGAGAAGTAAATGGTTAACTCTAGACAGGCACAGGGGTCTCTGAAACAGCTTTTTAATTGGGAGCTCCCAGACCACACTGCCTGTCCCCTGCTCCCACGGATTATTGAGCAGTAAATGGTTAACTGTATAGAGGCACAGAGGTCTCTGAAACAGCTTTTTAATTGGTATCTCCCGAGGCCACACTTACTGTCCCCTGATCCAAGGGATTATTGAGAGGAAGTAAATGGTTAACTATATACAGCACAGAGGCCTCTGAAACAGCTTCTGAATTGGCGGCTCCCGGACCACACTGCCTGTTCCTTGCTACCAGGGATTATTGAGCAGTAAATAGTTAACTATATACAGCACAGAGGTCACTGAAACAGCTTTTTAATTGGGTGCTCCCGAGGCTACACTGCCTGTCCCCTGCTCCCAGGGATTATTGAGCAGTAAATGGTTAACTATATACAGGCACAGAGTTCTCTGAAACAGCTAGTATATTGGGGACTCCCGAGGCTACACAGCCTGTCCCCTGCTCCCAGGGATCAATGAGAAATAAATGGTTAACTATATAAAGGCACAAAGGTCAATGAAACTGCTTTTTAATTGGGGGCTCCCGAAGCCACACTGCCTGACCCCTGCTCCCAGGGATTATTGAGAAGTAAATGGTTAACTATACACATGAACAGAGGCCACTGGAACAGCTTTTTATTTGGGAGCTCCCGGACCACACTGCCTGTCCCCTGCTCCTAGGGATTATTGAGAAGAAAGTGGTTAACTATATACAGCACATATTTCACTGAAACAGCTTATTAATTGGGAGCTCCCGAGGTCACACTGCCTGTCCCCTGCTCCCAGCGATTATTGAGCAGTAAATGGTTAAATATATACAGCACAGAGGTCGTTGAAACAGCTTTTGAATTGGGGGCTCCCGAGGCCACACTGCCTGTCCCCTGCTCCCAGGGATTATTGAGAAGTAAATGATTAACGATATACAGCACAGAGGTCTCTGAAACAGCTTTTTAATAAGGGGCTCCCGGACCACACTGCCTATCCCCTGCTCCTAGGGATTATTGAGAAGAAAATGGTTAACTATATACAGCACATATTTCACTGAAACAGCTTGTTAATTGGGAGCTCCTGAGGCTACACAGCATGTCCCCTGCTCCCAGGGATTATTGGGCGATAAATGGTTAACTATATAAAGGCACAAAGGTCAATGAAATAGCTTTTTAATTGGGAGCTCCCGAGGACACACTGCCTGTCCCCTGCTCCCAGTGATTATTGAGCAGTAAATGGTGAACTATATACAGCACAGAGGTCACTGAAACAGCTATTTAATGGGGGCTCCCGGACCGCACTGCTTGTTCCCTGCTCCCAGGGATTATTGAGCAGTAAATGGTTAACTATATCCAGGCACAGAGGTCTCTGAAACAGTTTTTTAATTGGGGGCTCCCGAGGCCACACTGCCTGTCCCCTGCTCCCAGCGATTATTGAGCAGTAATGGTTGACTATATACAGGCACAGAGGTCTCTGAAACAGCTTTTTAATTGGTGGATCCCAAGGCCACACTGCCTGTCCCATGCTCCCAGGGATTATTGAGCAGTTAATTGTTCACTATATACAGGCACAGAGGTCTCTGAAACAGCTGTTGAATTGGGGGCTGCCGAGGCCACACTGCCTGACCCCTGCTCCCAGTGATTATTGAGAAATAAATGGTTAACTATATGCATGCACAGAGGTCACTGAAACAGCTTTTTAATTGGGAGCTCCCAGTCCATACTGCCTGCCCCTGCTCCCACGGATTATTGAGCAGTAAATGGTTAACTATATAGAGGCACAGAGGTCTCTGAAACAGCTTCTGAATTGGCGGCTCCCGGACCACACTGCCTGTTCCCCGGCTCCCTAGGATTATTGAGCAGTAAATGGTTAACTGATACAGGCACAGAGGTCTCTGAAACAGCTTTTTAATTGGGAGCTCCCAAGGCCACACTGCCTGTCCCCTGCTCCCAGGGATTATTGAGCAGTAAATGGTTAACTGATACAGGCACAGAGGT
Source organism: Scyliorhinus torazame (assembly GCF_047496885.1). Lineage (NCBI taxonomy): Eukaryota > Metazoa > Chordata > Chondrichthyes > Carcharhiniformes > Scyliorhinidae > Scyliorhinus > Scyliorhinus torazame. The sequence continues at coordinate 365,884 of NW_027307829.1, forward strand.
CTCTGAAACAGCTTTTTAATTGGGGGCTCCCGAGGCCACACTGCCTGTCCCCTGCTCCCAGGAATTATTGGGCAGTAAATGGTTAACTATATACATGCACAGAGGTCTCTGAAAAAGCGTTTTAATTGGGGGCTCCCAAGGCCACACTGCCTGTCCCCTGCTCCCAGGGATTCTTGAGCAGTAAATGGTTAACTATATACAGGCACAGAGTTCTCTGAAACATCTTTTTAATTGGGTGCTCCCGATGCCACACTGCCTGTCCCCTGCTCCCAGGTATTATTGAGCAGTAAATGGTTAACTATCTACAGGCACAGAGGTCTCTGACACAGCTTTTTAATTGGATGCTCCCGAGGCCACACTGCCTATCCCCTGCTCCAAGGGATTATTGAGCAGTAAATAGTTAACCATATACAGGACAGAGGTCTCTGACATATCTTTTTAATAGGGGGATCCCGGACCGCACTGCCTGTCCCCTGCTCCCAGCGATTATTGAGCAGTAAATGGTCAAATAAACACAGGCACAGAGGTCTCTGACACAGCTTTTTAATTGGATGCTCCCGAGGCCACACTGCCTATCCCCTGCTCCAAGGGATTATTGAGCAGTAAATAGTTAACCATATACAGGACAGAGGTCTCTGACATATCTTTTTAATAGGGGGATCCCGGACCGCACTGCCTGTCCCCTGCTCCCAGCGATTATTGAGCAGTAAATGGTCAAATAAACACAGGCACAGAGGTCTCTGACACAGCTTTTTAATTGGATGCTCCCGAGGCCACACTGCCTATCCCCTGCTCCAAGGGATTATTGAGCAGTAAATAGTTAACCATATACAGGACAGAGGTCTCTGACATATCTTTTTAATAGGGGGATCCCGGACCGCACTGCCTGTCCCCTGCTCCCAGCGATTATTGAGCAGTAAATGGTCAAATAAACACAGGCACAGAGGTCTTTGAAACAGCTTTTTAATTGCTATCTCCCGAGGCCACACTGCCTGTCACCTGCTCCCCGGAATTATTGGGCAGTAAATGGTTTACTATATACAGGCACAGAGTTCTCTGAAACAGCTTATTAATTGGGTGCTCCCGATGCCACACTGTCTGTCTCCTGCTCCCAGGGATTATTGAGCAGTAAATGGTTAACTATCTACAGGCACAGAGTTCTCTGAAACAGCTTTTTAATTGGGTGCTCCCGAGGCCACACTGCCTGTCCCCTGCTCCAAGGGATTATTGAGCAGTAAATAGTTAACCATATACTGGACTAAGGTCTCTGACATATCTTTTTAATAGGGGGATCCCGGACCGAACTGCCTGTCCCCTGCTCCCAGCGATTATTGAGCAGTAAATGGTCAAATAATCACAGGCACAGAGGTCTTTGAAACAGCTTTTTAATTGCTATCTCCCGAGGCCACACTTCCAGTCCCCTGCTCGCAGGGATTATTGAGCAATAAATGGTGAACTATATACAGCACAGACGTCTCTGAAACAACTTCTGAATTGGGGTCTCCCGGACCACACTGCCTGTCTCCTGCTCCCAGGGACTATTGAGCAGTGATTTGGTAACTATATACAGGCACATAGGTATCTGAAACAGATTTTCAATTGTTGGCTCACGAGGCCACACTGCCTGTCCCCTGATCCTAGGGATTATTGAGCAGTAAATCATTAACTATATACAGCACAGATCACTGAAACAGCTTTTTAATTGTGGGTTCCCGGACCACACTGCCTGTCCCCTGCGCCCAGCGATTATTGAGCAGTATATGGTTATCCATATACAGCACAGAGCTCTCTGAAACAGCTTTTTAATTGGGAGCTCCCGGACCTCACTGCCTGTCCCCGGCTCCCTGGGATTATTGAGCAGTAAATGGTCAAATATATACAGGCACAGATGTCACTGAAACAGCTTTTTCATTGGGGCCTCCCGGACCGCACTGCCTGCCCCTGCTCCCAGGGATTATTGAGCAGAAAATGGTTAACGAGAACAGCATAGAGGTCTCTGAAACAGCTTTTAATTGGGGCTCCCGAGGCCACACTGCCTGTCCCATGCTCCGAGGGAACATTGAGCAGTAAATGGTTAACTATATACAGCACAGAGGTCTCTGAAACAACTTTTTAATTGGGGGCTACCAAGGCCACACTGCCTGTCCCCTGCTCCCAGGGATTATTGAGAAGTAAATGGTTAACTACATACAGGCACAGAGGTCTCTGAAACAGCTTTTTAATTGGGAGCTCCCAGACCACACTGCCTGTCCCCTGCTCCCACGGATTATTGAGCAGTAAATGGTTCACTATATACAGCACAGAGGTCTCTGAAACAGCTTTTTAATTGGTATCTCCCGAGGCCACACATACTGTCCCCTGATCCTAGGGATTATTGAGAGGAAGTAAATAGTTAACTATATACAGCACAGAGGTCTCTGAAACAGCTTCTGAATTGGCGGCTCCCGGACCACATTGCCTGTTCCCTGCTACCAGGGATTATTGAGCAGTAAATAGTTCACTATATACAGCTCAGAGGTATCTGAAACAGCATTTTAATTGTGGGCTCCCGAGGCCACACTTCCTGTCCCCTGCTCCCAGGGATTATTGAGCAGTAAATGGTTAACTATATACACGCACAGCGGTCACTGAAACAGCTTTTTAATTGGGGGCTCCCGATGCCACACTACCTGTCCCCTGCTCCCAGGGATTATTGAGAAATAAATGGTTAACTATATGAATGCAGAGAGGTAATTTAAATAGCTTTTTACTTGGGAGCTCCCCGTGCCACACTGCCTGTCTCCTGCTCCCAGGGATTATTGAGCAGGATATGGTTAACTACATACAGCACAGAGCTCTCTGAAACAGCTTTTTAATTGGGGGCTCCCTGACCACACTGCCTGTCCCCTGCTCCCAGGAATTATTGAGCAGTAAATGGTTAACTATATAAAGGCACAAAGGTCAATGAAATAGCTTTTTAATTGGGAGCTCCCGAGGCCACACTGCCTGTCCACTGCTCCCAGCGATTATTGAGAAGTAAATGGTTAACTATACACATGCATAGATGTCTCTGGAACAGCTTTTATTTGGGAGCTCCCGAGGCCACACTGTCTGTCCCTGCTCCCAGGGATTATTGAGCAGTAAATGGTTCACTATATACAGCACAGAGGTCTCTGAAACAGCTTTTTAATTGGTATCTCCCGAGGCCACACTTACTGTCCCCTGATTCTAGGGATTATTGAGAGGAAGTAAATAGTTAACTATATACAGCACAGAGGTCTCTGAAACAGCTTCTGAATTGGCGGCTCCCGGACCACATTGCCTGTTCCCTGCTACCAGGGATTATTGAGCAGTAAATAGTTAACTATATACAGCTCAGAGGTATCTGAAACAGCATTTTAATTGTGGGCTCCCGAGGCCACACTTCCTGTCCCCTGCTCCCAGGGATTATTGAGCTGTAAATGGTTAACTATATGAATGCAGAGAGGTAATTTAAATAGCTTTTTACTTGGGAGCTCCCCGTGCCACACTGCCTGTCTCCTGCTCCCAGGGATTATTGAGCAGGATATGGTTAACTATATACAGCACAGAGCTCTCTGAAACAGCATTTTAATTGGGGGCTCCCTGACCACACTGCCTGTCCCCTGCTCCCAGGAATTATTGAGCAGTAAATGGTTAACTATATAAAGGCACAAAGGTCAATGAAATAGCTTTTTAATTGGGAGCTCCCGAGGCCACACTGCCTGTCCACTGCTCCCAGCGATTATTGAGAAGTAAATGGTTAACTATACACATGCACAAAGGTCTCTGGAACAGCTTTTTTTTGGGAGCTCCCGAGGCCACACTGTCTGTCCCTGCTCCCAGGGATTATTGAGCAGTAAATGGTTAACTATATACAGGCACAGAGGTCTCTGAAACAGCTTTTTAATGGGGGCTCCCGCAGCCACACTGCCTGACCCCTGCTCCCAGGGATTATTGAGAAGTAAAGGATTAACGATATACAGCAGAGAGGTCTCTGAAACAGCTTGTTAATTGGGGGCTCCCGGACCACACTGCCTGTCCCCTGCTCCTAGGGATTATTGAGAAGAAAATGGTTAACTATATACAGCACATATTTCACGGAAACAGCTTGTTAATTGGAAGCTCCCGAGGCTACACAGCCTATCCCCTGCTCCCAGGGATTATTGAGCAGTAAATGGTTAACTATATACAGGCACAGAGGTCTCTGAAACAGCTTTTTAATGGGGGCTCCCGCAGCCACACTGCCTGACCCCTGCTCCCAGGGATTATTGAGAAGTAAAGGATTAACGAGATACATCAGAGAGGTCTCTGAAACAGCTTGTTAATTGGGGGCTCCCGGACCACACTGCCTGTCCCCTGCTCCTAGGGATTATTGAGAAGAAAATGGTTAACTATATACAGCATATATTTCACGGAAACAGCTTGTTAATTGGGAGCTCCCGAGGCTACACAGCCTATCCCCTGCTCCCAGGGATTATTGAGCAATAAATGGTTAACTATATAAAGGCACAAAGGTCAATGAAATAGCTTGTTAATTGGGAGCTACCGAGGCCACACTGCCTGTCCCCTGCTCCCAGCGATTATTGAGCAGTAAATGGTTAACTATATACAGCACAGAGATCTCTGAAACAGATTTTTATTCGGGAGCTCCCGGACCAACACAACCTGTCCCCTGCTCCCAGGTATATTGAGCAATAAATGGTTAACTATATACAGCACAGAGGTCTTTGAAACAGCTTTTGAATTCGGGGCTCCCGGGCCACACTGCCTGTCCCCTATTCCCAGGGATTATTGAGCAGTAAATGGTTAACTATATTCAGGCACAGAGGTCTCTGAAACAGCTTCTTAATTGTGGGCTCCCGAGGCCACAATGCCTGTCCCCTGCTCCCAGGGATTATTGAGAAGTAAATGATTAACGATATACAGCACAGAGGTCTCTGAAACATCTCTTTATTTGGGGGCTCCCGGACCACACTGCCTGTCCCCTGCTCCCAGGGATTATTGAGCAGTAAATGGTTAACTATATAAAGGCACAGAGGTCACTTCAACAGCTTTTTAATTGGGAGCTCCAGATGCCACAATGCCTGTCCCCTGCTCCCAGGGTTTATTGAGCAGGAAATTGTTAACTATGTACAGCACAGAGGTCTCTGAAACAGATTTTTAATTGGGGGCTCCCGGACCACACTGCCTGTCCCCTGCTCTCAGGGATTATTGAGCAATAAATGGTTAACTATATAAAGGCACAGAGGTCACTTAAATAGCTTTTTATTTGTGGTCTCCCTGATCACACTGCCTGTCCCCTGCTCCCAGGAATTATTGAGCAATTAATGTTTAACTATTTAAAGGCACAAAGGTCAATGAAATAGCTTTTTAATTGGGAGCTCCCGAGGCCACACTGCCTGCCCCCTGCTCCCAGCGATTATTGAGCAGTAAATGGTTAACTATATACAGGCACAGAGGTCTCTGAAACAGCTTTCTAATTGGGGGCTCCCGAGGCCACACTGCCTCACCCCTGCTCCCAGGGATTATTGAGAAGTAAATGGTTAACTATACACATGCACAGAGGTCACTGGAACAGCTTTTTATTCGGGAGATCCCAAGGCCACACTGCCTCACCCCTGCTCCCAGGGATTATTGAGAAGTAAATGGTTAACTATACACATGCACAGAGGTCACTGGAACAGCTTTTTAATTGGGGGCTCCCGGACCACACTGCCTGTCCCCTGCTCCCAAGGATTATTGCGCAGTAAATGGTTAACTATATACAGGCACAGAGGTCTCTGAAACAGCTTTTTCATTGGGGGCTCCAGCAGCCACAGTGCCTGTCCCCTGCTCCTAGGGATTATTGAGAAGAAAATGGTAAACTATATGCAGCACAGAGGTCTCTGAAACAGCTTGTTAATTGGGAGCTCCCGAGGCTACACAGCCTGTCCCCTGCTCCCAGGGATTATTGAGCAATAAATGGTTAACTATATAAAGGCACAAATGTCAATGAAATAGCTTTTTAATAGGGAGCTCCCGAGGCGACACTGCCTGTCCCCTGCTCCCAGCGAGTATTGAGCAGTAATTGGTGAACTATATACAGCATATAGATCACCGAAACAGATTTTTAATTGGGGGCTCCCGGACCAACACTGCCTGACCCCTGCTCCCAGGGATTATTGAGCAGTAAATGGTTAACTATATACAGGCACAAAGGTCTTTGAAACAGCTTTTGAATTGGGGGCTCCCGGACCACACTGCCCGTCCCCTACTCCCAGGGATTATTGAGCAGTAAATGGTTAACTATATACACGCACAGCGGTCACTGAAACAGCTTTTTAATTGGGGGCTCACGATGCCACACTACCTGTCCCCTGCTCCCAGGGATTATTGAGAAATAAATGGTTAACTATATGAATGCAGAGAGGTAATTTAAATAGCTTTTTACTTGGGAGCTCCCTGTGCCACACTGCCTGTCTCCTGCTCCCAGGGATTATTGAGCAGGATATGGTTAACTATATACAGCACAGAGGTCTCTGAAACAGCTTTTTAATTGGGGGCTCCCTGACCACACTGCCTGTCCCCTGCTCCCAGGAATTATTGAGCAGTAAATGGTTAACTATATAAAGGCACAAAGGTCAATGAAATAGCTTTTTAATTGGGAGCTCCCGAGGCCACACTGCCTGTCCACTGCTCCCAGCGATTATTGAGAAGTAAATAGTTAACTATACACATGCACAGAGGTCTCTGGAACAGCTTTTCTTTGGGAGCTCCCGAGGCCACACTGTCTGTCCCTGCTCCCAGGGATTATTGAGCAGTAAATGGTTAACTATATACAGGCACAGAGGTCTCTGAAACAGCTTTTTAATGGGGGCTCCCGCAGCCACACTGCCTGACCCCTGCTCCCAGGGATTATTGAGAAGTAAAGGATTAACGATATACAGCAGAGAGGTCTCTGAAACAGCTTGTTAATTGGGGGCTCCCGGACGACACTGCCTGTCCCCTGCTCCTAGGGATTATTGAGAAGAAAATGGTTAACTATATACAGCACATATTCCACGGAAACAGCTTGTTAATTGGGAGCTCCCGAGGCTACACAGCCTACCCCTGCTCCCAGGGATTATTGAGCAATAAATGGTTAACTATATAAAGGCACAAAGGTCAATGAAATAGCTTTTTAATTGGGGGCTCCCGAGGCCACACTGCCTCACCCCTGCTCCCAGGGATTATTGAGAAGTAAATGGTTAACTATACACATGCACAGAGGTCACTGGAACAGCTTTTTATTTGGGAGATCCCAAGGCCACACTGTCTGTCCCTTGCTCCCAGGGATTATTGAGCAGTAAATGGTTAACTATATACAGGCACAGAGGTCTCTGAAACAGCTTTTTCATTGGGGGCTCCAGCAGCCACACTGAGTGTCCCCAGCTCCTAGGGATTATTGAGAAGAAAATGGTAAACTATATACAGCACAGAGGTCTCTGAAACAGCTTGTTAATTGGGAGCTCCCGAGGCTACACAGCCTGTCCCCTGCTCCCAGGGATTATTGAGCAATAAATGGTTAACTATATAAAGGCACAAATGTCAATGAAATAGCTTTTTAATAGGGAGCTCCCGAGGCGACACTGCCTGTCCCCTGCTCCCAGCGAGCATTGAGCAGTAATTGGTTAACTATATACAGCATATAGATCACCGAAACAGATTTTTAATTGGGGGCTCCCGGACCAACACTGCCTGACCCCTGCTCCCAGGGATTATTGAGCAGTAAATGGTTAACTATATACAGGCACAAAGGTCTTTGAAACAGCTTTTGAATTGGGGGCTCCCGGACCACACTGCCCGTCCCCTACTCCCAGGGATTATTGAGCAGTAAATGGTTAACTATATACACGCACAGCGGTCACTGAAACAGCTTTTTAATTGGGGGCTCCCGATGCCACACTACCTGTCCCCTGCTCCCAGGGATTATTGAGAAATAAATGGTTAACTATATGAATGCAGAGAGGTAATTTAAATAGCTTTTTACTTGGGAGCTCCCCGTGCCACACTGCCTGTCTCCTGCTCCCAGGGATTATTGAGCAGGATATGGTTAACTATATACAGGCACAGAGGTCTCTGAAACAGCTTTTTAATGGGGGCTCCCGCAGCCACACTGCCTGACCCCTGCTCCCAGGGATTATTGAGAAGTAAAGGATTAACGATATACAGCAGAGAGGTCTCTGAAACAGCTTGTTAATTGGGGGCTCCCGGACGACACTGCCTGTCCCCTGCTCCTAGGGATTATTGAGAAGAAAATGGTTAACTATATACAGCACATATTCCACGGAAACAGCTTGTTAATTGGGAGCTCCCGAGGCTACACAGCCTATCCCCTGCTCCCAGGGATTATTGAGCAATAAATGGTTAACTATATAAAGGCACAAAGGTCAATGAAATAGCTTGTTAATTGGGAGCTACCGAGGCCACACTGCCTGTCCCCTGCTCCCAGCGATTATTGAGCAGTAAATGGTTAACTATATACAGCACAGAGATCTCTGAAACAGATTTTTATTCGGGAGCTCCCGGTCCAACACAACCTGTCCCCTGCTCCCAGGGATTATTGAGCAATAAATGGTTAACTATATACAGCACAGAGGTCTTTGAAGCAGCTTTTGAATTCGGGGCTCCCGGGCCACACTGCCTGTCCCCTATTCCCAGGGATTATTGAGCAGTAAATGGTTAACTATATAAAGGCACAGAGGTCACTTCAATAGCTTTTTAATTGGGAGCTCCAGATGCCACAATGCCTGTCCCCTGCTCCCAGGGTTTATTGAGCAGGAAATTGTTAACTATGTACAGCACAGAGGACTCTGAAACAGATTTTTAATTGGGGGCTCCCGGACCACACCGCCTGTCCCCTGCTCTCAGGGATTATTGAGCAATAAATGGCTAACTATATAAGGCACAGAGGTCACTTAAATAGCTTTTTATTTGTGGTCTCCCTCATCACACTGCCTGTCCCCTGCTCCCAGGAATTATTGAGCAATGAATGTTTAACTATTTAAAGGCACAAAGGTCAATGAAATAGCTTTTTAATTGGGAGCTCCCGAGGCCACACTGACTGTCCCCTGCTCCCAGCGATTATTGAGCAGTAAATGGTTAACTATATACAGGCACAGAGGTCTCTGAAACATCTTTCTAATTGGGGGCTCCCGAGGCCACAATGCCTCACCCCTGCTCCCAGGGATTATTGAGAAGTAAATGGTTAACTATACACATGCACAGAAGTCACTGGAACAGCTTTTTATTTGGGAGATCCCGAGGCCACACTGTCTGTCCCTTGCTCCCAGGGATTATTGAGCAGTAAATGGTTAACTATATACAGGCACAGAGGTCTCTGAAACAGCTTTTTCATTGGGGGCTCCAGCAGCCACAGTGCCTGTCCCCTGCTCCCAGGGAGTATTGAGAAGAAAATGGTAAACTATATACAGCACAGAGGTCTCTGAAACAGCTTGTTCATTGGGAGCTCCCGAGGCTACACAGCCTGTCCCCTGCTCCCAGGGATTATTGAGCAATAAATGGTTAACTATATAAAGGCACAAATGTCAATGAAATAGCTTTTTAATAGGGAGCTCCCGAGGCGACACTGCCTGTCCCCTGCTCCCAGCGAGTATTGAGCAGTAATTGGTTAACTATATACAGCATATAGATCACCGAAACAGATTTTTAATTGGGGGCTCCCGGACCAACACTGCCTGACCCCTGCTCCCAGGGATTATTGAGCAGTAAATGGTTAACTATATACAGGCACAAAGGTCTTTGAAACAGCTTTTGAATTGGGGGCTCCCGGACCACACTGCCCGTCCCCTACTCCCAGGGATTATTGAGCAGTAAATGGTTAACTATATAAAGGCACAAAGGTCACTGAAACAGCTTTTTAATTGGGGGCTCCCGAGGCCACACTGCCTGTCCACTGCTCTCAGGGATTATTGAGCAGTAAATGGTTAACTATATACAGCACAGAGGTCTCTGAAACAGCTTTTTAATTGGCGGCTCCCGATGCCACACTGACTGTCCCCTGTTCCCAGGGATTATTGAGAAGAAAATGGTTAACTATATACAGGCACAGAGGTCACTGAAACAGCTTTTTAATTGGGGGCTTCCGAGACCACACTGCCTGTCCCCTGCCCCCAGGGATTATTGAGCAGTAAATGGTTCACTATATACAGGCACAGAGTTCTCTGGATCAGCTTTTTAATTGTGGGCTCCCGAGGCCACACTGCCTGACCCCTGCTCCCAGGGATTATTGAGAAATAAATGATTAACTATATACACGCACAGTGGTCACTGAAACAGCTTTTAAATTAGGAGCTCCAGGACCACACTGCCTGTCTCCTGCTCCCAGGGATTATTGAGCAGTAAATTGTTATCTATTTACAGCACAGAGGTCTCTGAAGCAGCTTTTTAATTGGTGGCTTCCGAGGCCACACTGCCTGTCCCCTGCTCCCAGAGATTATTGAGCAGTAAATGGTTAACTGTATACAGCACAGAGGTCTCTGAAACAACTTTTTAATTGGGGGCTCCCAAGGCCACACTGCCTGTCCCCTGCTCCCAGGGATTACTGAGCAGTAAATGGTTAACTATATACAGGCACACAGGTTACGGAAACAGATTTTTAATTGTGGGATCCCCAGGCCACCCTGCCTGTCTCCTGCTCCCAGGGAACATTGAGCAGTAAATGGTTAACTATATACAGCATAGAGGACTCTGAAACAGCTTTTTAATTGGGGGTTCCCGAGGCCACACTGCATGTCCCCTGCACCCAGGGATTATTGAGAACTAAATGGTCAACTATATACACACGCACAGCGTTCACTAAAACAGCTTTTTAATTGGGAGATCCCGGACCACACTTCCTGTCCCCTGCTCCCAGGGATTATTGAGCAGTAAATGGTTCACGAAATACAGCACAGAGGTCTCTGAGACAGCTTTTTAATTGGGTGCTCCCGAGGCCACACTGCCTGTCCCCTGCTCCCAGGGATTATTGACCAGTAAATGGTTAACTATATACAGGCACAGAGGTCTCGGAAACAGCATTTTAAATGGGGGCCTCCGAGGCCACACTGCCTGTCGCCTGCTCCTGTAGCCATGTAAAATGGCTGCGTACCGATTAATCTTGCCAAAACCCAGTTTAAAATGGCTCACCTGAAAGACTGCTGGGAAAAGCAGCCAAGAAGACACAGGCAGGCAGCTGCAGACAGGTTTGCATATTCAGCTCTGGGAACGTAGCCCAGATCGAAACTCAGGGCTATCAATAGCCCTTCAACCCAGGTATCCGCAGTTTCATTCAGGACTGTTTACACCTAATCTACTCAGACATCCACAGTTGAATGGGCTATCCCCGGGAACAATTGCAACATATTAGCAATTGAATACCGGGCCAGACCTGTCGGCGCCTGCAGTGGCCGAAACAAAGACAGGTGAGCGACCACCCCACGATCGAGGAATCGCCCCACCATTGGACACATCGACCCCAGAGACTGGGGACAGATTCCAAATACTTGGGACTCAGTGTCAAGGGCCGCCCCGGGAGGCGGGAAGCCCCTGGGCCCTATAAAAGTAAAGGTCCAAATTCAGATCTCGCTTTCTCTTTTCGCCTGCTCGAGACCTTCGCAAGACCAGCCACCGGCAGCAGTAAGTGTGAACCCAACGATCGCTATCCGGTAGAGACACCGAGCCACCGACCTGTAGCAGCCTTTTGAATCCCGCGGGCCAGATCTGATTGGAAAGCCATTCGTTTCCCTGACCTGGTGGGCTCTTCCTAAGTTAAGTATTGGCCAGTAGTGATAGGTTTGTTATATAGAAAGTAGTATTAGGGTATTAATATTGCTTGTTGTATATAATAAATGACCGTTGTTTTAATCCTTACTAAGCGGTGTGCTGTGTTATTAATCATGACCTAAACTTGAACCACGTGGCGGTATCATAAAGATACCTGGCGACTCATGAGCAAAGGTGACCTAAACAGAGCAAATATAATAAAGATAGAAAGAGCAACACTTCCAGGGATTATTGAGCAGTAAATGGTTAACTATATACAGCACAGAGGTCACTGAAACAGCTTTTCTATTGGGGGCTCCCGAGCCAAAATGCCTGTCCCCTGCTCCCAGGGATTATTGAGCAGTAAATGGTTAACTATATACAGCACAGAGGTCTCTGATACAGCTTTTTAATTGGGGGCTCCCGAAGCCACTTTGCCAATCCCCTGCCCCCAGGGATTATTGAGCAGTAAATGGTTAACAATATACAGCACAGAGGTCTCTAACACAGCTTTTTACTTGGGGGCTCCCGAGACCACACTGCCTGTCCCTGCTCCCAGGGATTATTGAGCAGTAAATGGTTAACTATATACAGACACAGAGGCCTCTGACACAGCTATTTAATTGGTGGCTCCCGCAGCCACACTGCCTGACCCCTGCTCCCAGGGATTATTGAGCACTAAATGGTCAACTATATACAGCACAGAGGTCTCTGAAACAGATTTTTAATAGGGAGCTCGCGACCACACTGCCTGACCCCTGCTCCCAGGGATTATTGAGAACTAAATGGTTAACTATATACAGAACAGAGGTCTCTGAAACAGCTTTTTATTTGGGAGCTCCAGGACCACACTGCCTGTCCCCTGCTCCCAAGGATTATTCAGCAGTAAATGGTTAACTATTTACAGGCACAGAGTCTCTGAAACACCTTTTGTATTGGCGGCTCTCAGAGCCACTCTGCATGTCACCTGCTCCCAGGGATTATTGAGCAGTAAATTGTTAACTATATACAGGCACAGAGGTCCCTGAAACAGCTTTTTAATTGGGGGCTCCCGAGGCCACACTGAGTGTCCCCAGCTCCCAGGGATTTTTGAGCAGTAAATGGTTAAATATATACAGCACAGAGGTCTCTGAAACAGCTTTTTAATTGGGGGCTCCCGAGGCCACACTGAGTGTCCCCTTCTCCCAGGGATTATTGAGCAGTAAATGGTTAACTATTTACAGCACAGAGGTCTCTGAAATAGCTTTTTAATTGGTGACTCCTGAGGCCACACTGCCTGTCCCCTGCTCTCAGGGATTATTGAGCAGTAAATGGTTAACTTTTTACAGCACAGAGGTCTCTGAAACAGTTTTTTAATTGGGGGCTACGGAGGCCACACTGCCTGTCCCCTGCTCCCAGGGATTATTGAGCAGTAAATGGTTAACTATATACAGCACAGAGGTCACTGAAACAGCTTTTTAATTGGGGTCTCCTGGGCCACATTTCCGGTCCCCTGCTCCCAGGGATTATTGAGAACTCAATGGTTAACTATATACAGCACAGATGTCACTGACACAGCTTTTTCATTGGGGTCTCCAGAGGCCACACTGCCTGTCCCCCGCTCCCTGGGATTATTGAGCAGTAAATGGTTAACTGTATACAGCACAGAGGTCATTGAAACAGCTTTTTAATTGGGGGCTCTCGGATCACACTGCCCGTTTCCTGCTCCCAGGGATTATTCAGCAGTAAATGGTTAACTATATGGAGGCACAGTGGTCTCTGTAACAGATTTTTAATTGGGGACTCCCGAGGCCACACTGCCTGTCTCCTGCTCCCAGCGATTATTGAGCAGTAAATGGTTAAATATATACAGCACAGAGGTCTCTGAAACAGCTTTTTAATTGAGGGTTCCCGAGGCCACACTGCATGTCCCCTGCACCCAGGGATTATTGAGAACTAAATGGTCAACTATATACACACGCACAGCGTTCACTAAATCAGCTTTTTAATTGGGAGATCCCGGACCACACTTCCTGTCCCCTGCTCCCAGGGATTATTGAGCAGTAAATGGTTCACGAAATACAGCACAGAGGTCTCTGAGACAGCTTTTTAATTGGGTGCTCCCGAGGCCACACTGCCTGTCCCCTGCTCCCAGGGATTATTGACCAGTAAATGGTTAACTATATACAGGCACAGAGGTCTCGGAAACAGCATTTTAAATGGGGGCCTCCGAGGCCACACTGCCTGTCGCCTGCTCCTGTAGCCATGTAAAATGGCTGCGTACCGATTAATCTTGCCAAAACCCAGTTTAAAATGGCTCACCTGAAAGACTGCTGGGAAAAGCAGCCAAGAAGACACAGGCAGGCAGCTGCAGACAGGTTTGCATATTCAGCTCTGGGAACGTAGCCCAGATCGAAACTCAGGGCTATCAATAGCCCTTCAACCCAGGTATCCGCAGTTTCATTCAGGACTGTTTACACCTAATCTACTCAGACATCCACAGTTGAATGGGCTATCCCCGGGAACAATTGCAACATATTAGCAATTGAATACCGGGCCAGACCTGTCGGCGCCTGCAGTGGCCGAAACAAAGACAGGTGAGCGACCACCCCACGATCGAGGAATCGCCTCACCATTGGACACATCGACCCCAGAGACTGGGGACAGATTCCAAATACTTGGGACTCAGTGTCAAGGGCCGCCCCGGGAGGCGGGAAGCCCCTGGGCCCTATAAAAGTAAAGGTCCAAGTTCAGATCTCGCTTTCTCTCCTCTTCGCCTGCTCGAGACCTTCGCAAGACCAGCCACCGGCAGCAGTAAGTGTGAACCCAACGATCGCTATCCGGTAGAGACACCGAGCCACCGACCTGTAGCAGCCTTTTGAATCCCGCGGGCCAGATCTGATTGGACAAGCCATTCGTTTCCCTGACCTGGTGGGCTCTTCCTAAGTTAAGTATTGGCCAGTAGTGATAGGTTTGTTATATAGAAAGTAGTATTAGGGTATTAATATTGCTTGTTGTATATAATAAATGACCGTTGTTTTAATCTTTACTAAGCGGTGTGCTGTGTTATTAATCATGACCTAAACTTGAACCACGTGGCGGTATCATAAAGATACCTGGCGACTCATGAGCAAAGGTGACCTAAACAGAGCAAATATAATAAAGATAGAAAGAGCAACACTTCCAGGGATTATTGAGCAGTAAATGGTTAACTATATACAGCACAGAGGTCACTGAAACAGCTTTTCTATTGGGGGCTCCCGAGCCAAAATGCCTGTCCCCTGCTCCCAGGGATTATTGAGCAGTAAATGGTTAACTATATACAGCACAGAGGTCTCTGATACAGCTTTTTAATTGGGGGCTCCCGAAGCCACTTTGCCAATCCCCTGCCCCCAGGGATTATTGAGCAGTAAATGGTTAACAATATACAGCACAGAGGTCTCTAACACAGCTTTTTACTTGGGGGCTCCCGAGACCACACTGCCTGTCCCTGCTCCCAGGGATTATTGAGCAGTAAATTGTTAACTATATACAGGCACAGAGGTCCCTGAAACAGCTTTTTAATTGGGGGCTCCCGAGGCCACGCTGAGTGTCCCCAGCTCCCAGGGATTTTTGAGCAGTAAATGGTTAAATATATACAGCACAGAGGTCTCTGAGACAGCTTTTTAATTGGGTGCTCCGGAGGCCACACTGCCTGTCCCCTGCTCCCAGGGATTATTGAGCAGTAAATGGTTAACTATATACAGCACAGAGGTCACTGAAACAGCTTTTTAATTGGGGTCTCCTGGGCCACATTTCCGGTCCCCTGCTCCCAGGGATTATTGAGAACTCAATGGTTAACTATATACAGCACAGATGTCACTGACACAGCTTTTTCATTGGGGTCTCCATTGGCCACACTGCCTGTCCCCCGCTCCCAGGGATTATTGAGCAGTAAATGGTTAACTGTATACAGCACAGAGGTCATTGAAACAGCTTTTTAATTGGGGGCTCTCAGATCACACTGCCCGTTTCCTGCTCCCAGGGATTATTGAGCAGTAAATGGTTAACTATATGGAGGCACAGTGGTCTCTGTAACAGATTTTTAATTGGGGACTCCCGAGGCCACACTGCCTGTCTCCTGCTCCCAGCGATTATTGAGCAGTAAATGGTTAAATATATACAGCACAGAGGTCTCTGAAACAGCTATTTACTTGGGGGCTCCCGAGGCCACGCTCCCTGCTCCCATGAATTGTTGAGAACTAAATTGTTAACTATATACAGGCACAGAGATCTCTGAAAAAGATTTATAATTGGGAGCTCCCGACCACACTGCCTGACCCCTGCTCCGAGGGATTATTGAGCAGTAAATGGTTAACTATATACAGCACGGAGGTCTCTGAAACAGCTTTTTAATTTTGGGCTCCCGGACCACACTGCCTGTCTCCTGCTCCCAGGGATTTTTGAGCAATAAATGGTTAACTCTTTACAGGCACAGAGGTCTCTGAAACAGCTTTTGTATTGGGGGCTCCAGAGGCCACACTGCCTGTCCCCTGCTCCCAGGGATTATTGAGCACTAAATGGTTAACTCTTTACAGGCACAGAGGTCTCTGAAACAGCTTTTGTATTGGGGGCTCCCGAGGCCACACTGCCTGACCCCTGCTCCCAGGGATTATTGAGCAGTAAATGGTTAACTATATACAGAGCATACATCTCTGAAACAGCTTTTTAATTGGGAGCTCCAGGACCATACTGCCTGTCCAATGCTCCCAAGAATTATTGAGCAGTAAATGGTTAACTATATACAGCACAGAGGTCTCTGAAACAGCTTTTTAATTGGGAGCTCCTGTCCACTGCTCCCAGGGATTATTGAGCTGTAAATTTTTTAACTAAAAACAGCACAGAGGTCTCTAACACAGCTTTTTAATTGGGTGCTCCTGTCCCCTGCTCCCAGGGATTATTGAGAACTAAATGGTTAACTATATACAGCACAGAGGTCTCTGAAACAGCTTTTTATTTGGGAGCTCCAGGACCACACCGCCGGTCCTCTGCTCCCAAGGATTATAGAGCAGTAAATGGTTAACTATATACAGCACAGAGGTCTCTGAAACAGCTTTTTAGTTGGGTGCTCCCGAGGTCACACTGCCTTTCCCCTGCTCCCAGGGATTATTGAGCAGTAAATGGTTAACTAAATATAGGCACATAGGTCACTGAAACAGCTTTTAATTGGGGGCTCCCGAGGCCACACTGCCTGTCCCCTGCTCCCAGGGATAATTGAGCAGTAAATGGTTAACTATCTACAGAGAAGAGGTCTCTGAAACAGCTTTTTAATTGGGGGCTCCCGAGGCCACACTGCCTGTTCCCTGCTCCCAGGGATTATGGAGAGGAAGTAAATGGTTAACTATATACAGCACAGAGGTCATTGAAACAGCTTTTTATTGTGGGCTCCGGGAACACATTGCCTGTCCGCTGCTCCTAGGGATTATTGAGCAGTAAATGGTTAACTATATATAGCACAGAGGTGACTGAAACAGTTTTTAATTGGGGTCTCCTGGACCACATTTCCGGTCCCCTGCTCTCAGGGATTATTGAGCAGTAAATGGTTAACTATATACAGCACAGAGGTCTCTGAAACAGCTTTTTAATTGGGGTCTCCTCGACCACATTTCCGGTCCCCTGCTCCCAGGGATTATTGAGAACTAAATGGTTAACTATATACAGCACAGATGTCTCTGAAACAGCTTTTTATTTGGGAGCTCCAGGACCACACTGCCGGTCCTCTGCTCCCAAGGATTATTGAGCAGTAAATGGTTAACTATATACAGGCACAGAGGTCTCTGAAACAGCTTTTCTATTGGGGGCTCCCAGAGCCACACTGCATGTCACCTGCTCCCAGGGATTATTGAGCAGTAAATGGGTACCTATATGAAGGCATAGAGGTCACTGAAACAGCTTTTTAATTGGGAGCTCCCGGACCACACTGCCTGTCCTCTGCTCACAGGGATTATTGAGAAGTAAATGGTTAACTATATACAGCACAGATGTCACTGACACAGCTTTTTAATTGGGGTCTCCCGAGGCCACACTGCCTGTCCCCTGCTCCCAGGGATTATTGAGCAGTAAATGGTTAACTATATACAGCACAGAGGTCTCTGAAACAGCTTTTTAATTGGGGGCTCCCGAGGCCACACTGCCTGTCCCCTGCGTCCAGAGGTTATTGAGCAGTAAATGGTTAACTATATACAGCACAGAGGTCTCAGAAAAAGATTTTTAATTGGGGGCTCCTGAGGCCACACTGCCTGTCACCTGCTCCCAGGGATTATTGAGCTGTAAATGGTTAACTATATACAGCATAAAGGTCTCTGAAACATCTTTTTAATTGGGGGCTTCCGAGGTCACACTGCTTTTTCCCTGCTCCCAGGGATTATGGAGAGGAAGTAAATGATGAACTATATTGTTCTAACCTGCCTACTGATGATTGGCTAGGGACTAATGATTATCCCACAATCCTATGGGAGAATGAACTTCCCCAATGAGGGGGGCGGAGAAACTCCTACTATAAATAAGCTGGCCAGTCCAGGAACCAGGAGGAAGGAGAAGGTAGCAAGGGAAGTTACTGCTATGTATATATTGTTATAGTGAATAAACGTTATTATTTTGTATCCTTAAAACTCGTGCTGGATTCTTCGGGGCCCTTACAAAACTGGCGACGAGGATGGGATCGAATGGGGACAGAGACGCTGACATGACGGAGGCAGCAGACTCTGACTCCGAGATGGAGACACAGGATAAATCAGAGGGGGAATCCTCGGGTCCACAGGCCGTGGATGTACAACCGCGCCGTTCATCACGGAAGCGCCGGTCTCCGTCTCGTTATACGCCGCCTGATCCAGCGCCGCGTGCAAATGGCGTCCGGCCTGCGGCCAAACGAGTTTGACGCCTCCTTTCGCCAGGGCCTACGGTGGATTCCTTGGACTTTGGGGGGGAGGGATGTTATAACCTGCCTACTGACGATTGGCTTTATCGACCGGCCCCATGTCGACCCCCACGACCGGTGAGGTGGTTGCAACCCTAAATTTTATGGACACCTTGCCTGTCACGGCATCACAGATCCGTGAGTGGACCCAGACGGAGCCAGTCCTGTCAAAGGTTCGGCACATAGTCCTGTATGGTGGGCAGCATAGACAGCTCCCAGGCCAGTTGCGGGCATTTTCCTCCAAGCTGTCAGAATTCAGCGTGGAAGACGCCATCCTCTTGTGGGGGACGCGTGTGGTTGTCCCGGAAAAAGGCCAGGAGCTGATATTATCAGACTTACACAATGGGCATCCGGGCGTGACCAAGATGAAAATGTTGGACCGGAGTTATGTCTGGTGGCCAGGCCTCGACACTGACATTGAGAAGGTGGCCCAAAACTGCTCCATTTGCCAGGAGCATCAGAAGCTTCCGCCGGCCGCGCCCCTACATCACTGGGAATGGCCAGGGCGGCCTTGGGCACGCTTGCATGCAGATTTCGCAGGCCCGTTTCAAGGATCCATGTTCCTTCTATTAATTGACGCCCAGTCTAAATGGCTAGAGGTGCATAAGATGCAGGGGACAACGTCCTGTGCAACAATTGAAAAAATGCGTTTATCATTTAGCACGCATGGCCTCCCCGAGGTGCTGGTCACGGATAACGGCACTCCATTCACGAGTGAGGAGTTTGCTAGGTTTACAAAGATGAATGGCATCCGCCATATCCGCACTGCCCCTTACCACCCGGCTTCAAATGGGTTGGCAGAGCGTGCAGTGCAAACATTCAAAAGAGGCCTAAAGAAGCAGTCTTCCGGATCAATGGACACGAGACTGGCTCGGTTTTTGTTTACGTACAGGACCACCCCCCATACAGTGACTGGGGTAGCTCCCGCAGAACTCCTAATGGGCCGGAGACTTCGCACCCGCCTTAGTATGGTCTTCCCGGACATTGGCGCAAAAGTACGCCGCACACAAGAACGGCAGGGACCGGGATTGTCTCAGCATCGTCCGATTCGGCAGTTTGTGCCCGGTGACCCAGTATTCGTGCGGAATTTTGCTGGTGGTGCCCAATGGGTTCCTGTGGTGATCTTTCGCCAAACGGGCCCTATATCGTACCAAGTGCAAGCCCAGGGTCGTCTCCAGCGAAAACATGTAGACCACGTCCGGTCCAGAAGATCATCCCTGCAAAAGATTCCCCGCCCCCAGAGCTCAGTTCAACAGCGGCAAAGACCAGAAACCAGGGAAGGTAGTCCTCCAAATCTTCCACTGGTGCCTCACTCAAAGCCTGCGCAGGTCATGACGGGACCGAATGGGGACAGAGACGCTGACATGACGGAGGCAGCAGACTCTGACTCCGAGATGGAGGCACAGGATGAATCAGAGGGGGAATCCTCGGGTCCACAGGCCGTGGATGTACAACCGCGCCGTTCATCACGGAAGCGCCGGTCTCCGTCTCGTTATACGCCGCCTGATCCAGCGCCGCGTGCAAATGGCGTCTGGCCTGCGGCCAAACGAGTTCGACGCCTCCTTTCGCCAGGGCCTACGGTGGATTCCTTGGACTTTGGGGGGGGGAGGGATGTTATAACCTGCCTACTGACGATTGGCTGGGGACTAATGATTATCCCACAATCCTATGGGAGTATGAACTTCCCCAATGAGGGGGGCGGAGAAACTCCTACTATAAATAAGCTGGCCAGTCCAGGAACCAGGAGGAAGGAGAAGGTAGCAAGGGAAGGTACTGCTATGTATATATTGTTATAGTGAATAAACGTTATTATTTTGTATCCTTAAAACTCGTGCTGGATTCTTCGGGGCCCTTACAAAAATATACAGCACAGAGGTCACTGAAACAGTTTTTACTTAGGGGCTCCCAGACCACACTGCCTGTCCCCTGCTCCCAGGGATTATTGAGCAGTAAATGGTTAACTATATACAGCACAGAGGTCACTGAAACAGCTTTTTAATTGTGGGCTCCCGGACCACATTGCCTGTCCCCTGCTCCCAGGGATTATTGAGCAGTAAATGGTTAACTAGATACAGCACAGAGGCTACTGAAACATATTTTTAATTGGGGGCTCCCGGACCACACTGCCTGTCCCCTGCTCCCAGCGTTTATTGAGCAGTAAATGGTTAACTATAAACAGCACAGTTGTCTCTGAAACAACTTTTGTATTCGGGGCTCCCAGGCCACACTGCATGTCACCTGCTGCCAGGGATTATTGAGCATTAATTGGTTAACTATATACAGGCACATAGGTCACTGAAACAGCTTTTTATTTGAGAGCTCGCAGAGCCACACTGCATGTCACCTGCTCCCAGGGATTATTGGGCAGTAAATGGTTAACTATATACAGGCACAGAAGTCGCTGAAACAGCTTTTTAATTGGGGGCTCCCGAGGCCACACTGCCTGTCCCCTGCTCCCAGGGATTATTGAGCAGTAAATGGTTAACTGTATAAAGGCACAGAGGTCACTGAAACAGCTTTTTAATTGGGAGCTCCCGGACCACACTGCCTGTCCTCAGCTCACACGGATTATTGAGAAGTAAATGGTTAACTATACACAGCACAGAAGTCACTGAAATAGACTTTTAATTGGCGGCTCCCGAGGCCACACTGCATGTCACCTGCTCCCAGGGATTATTGAGCAGTAAATGGTTAACTATATCCAGCACAGATGTCACTGACACAGCTTTTTAATTGGGGGCTCCCGAGGCCAAACTGGCTGTCCCCTGCTCCCAGGGATTATTGAGCAGTAAACGGTTAACATTCTGCAGAACAGAGGTCTCTAAAACAGCTTTTTAATTGGGGGCTCCTGAGGCCACACTGCCTGTCCCCTGCTCCCAGGGATTATTGAGCGGGAAATGGTTAACTACGTACAGAGCAGAGGTCTCTGAAATAGCCTTTTAATTGGGGGCTCCTGAATCACACTGCCTGTCCCCTGCTCCCAACGTTGATTGAGCAGTAAATGGTAAACTATATACAGGACAGAGGTCTCTGAAACAGCTTTTTAATTGGGGGCTCCCGAGGGCACACTGCCTGTCCCCTGCTCCCAGGGATTATTGAGCAGTAAATGGTTAACTATATCCAGCACAAAGGTCTCTGAAACAGCTTTTTAATTGGGGGCACCCGCGGCCACACTGCATGTTTCCTGCTCCCAGTGATTATTGAGCAGTAAATGGTTAACTATATACAGCACAGAGGCTTCTGAAACATATTTTTAATTGGGGGTCCCGGGACAACACTGACTGTCCTCTGTTCACAGGGATTATTGAGAAGTAAATGGTTAACTATATGTAGGCACAGTTGTCTCTGAAACAGCTTTTGTATTGGGGGCTCCCAGAGCCACACTGCATGTCACCTGCTCCCATGGATTGCTGAGCATTAAATGGTTAACTACATACAGGCACAGATGTCTCTGAAACAGCTTTTTAATTTGGGGCTCCAGAGGTCACACTGCCTGTCCCCTGCTCCCAGGGATTACTGAGCAGTAAATGGTTAACTGTATACAGCACAGAGGTCTCTGAAATAGCTTTTTAATTGGGGGCTCCCGAGGCCACACTGCCTCTCCCCTGCTCCCAGGGATTATTGAGCAGTAAATGGTTAACTGTATACAGGCTCAGATGTCTCTGAAACAGCTTTTTAATTGGGGGCTCCCGGAGCCACACTGCCTGAGCCCTGGTCTCAGGTATTATTGAGCAGTAAATGGTTAACTATGTACAGGCACAGAGGTCTCCGAAACAGCTGTTTAATTGGGGGCTCCCGGACCACACTGCCTGACCCCTGCTCCCAGGGATTATTGAGATGTAAATGGTTAACTATATACAGCACAGAGGTCTCTGAAACAGCTTTTTAATTGGGGGCTCCCGGACCACACTGCCTGGCCTCTGCTCACAGGGATTATTGAGAAGGAAATGGTTAACTATATACAGGCACAGTTGTCTCTGAAACAGCTTTTTTAATTGGGGGCTGCTGAGGCCACACTGCCTGTCCCCTGCTCACAGGGATTATTGAGCAGCAAATGTTTCACTCTATACAGCACAGAGGTCACTGAAACAGCTTTTTAATTGGGGGCTCCCGGACCACACTACCTGTCCCCTGCTCCAAGAGATTATTGTGCAGTAAATGGTTAAGTATATACAGCACACTGCACACCACTGATAGTAAAAAATGTACCACAACCCCATCAGGCACCCAGCACGCCCCACACCACTGACAGTACACAATGTAACAAACCCCCATCAGGCACCCAGCACACCGCACACCACTGACAGCACACAATGTACCACACCCCCATCAGACACCCAGCACACCACACACCACTGACAGTACACAATGTACCACAACCCCATCAGACACCCAGCACACCGCACACCACTGACAGTACACAATGTACCACACCCCCATCTGGCGCCCAGCACACCGCACACCACTGACAGTACACAATGTACCACAGCCCCTTCAGACACCCAGCACACCGCACACTACTGACAGTACAAAATGTACCACACCCCCATCTGGCACCCAGCACACCGCACACCACTGACAGTACACAATGTACCATACCCCCATCAGACACCCAGCACACCACACACAACTGACAGTTCACAATGTACCACACCCCCATCAGGCACCCAGCACACCGCACACCACTGACAGTACACAATGTACAACAACCCCATCAGGCACCCTGCTGACCGCACACCACTGAATGTACACAATGTCCCACACCCCCATCAGACACCCAGCACACCGCACACCACTGACAGTACACAATGTACCACACCCCCATCAGACACCCAGCACACCGCACACCACTGACAGTACACAATGAACCAGACCCCCACAGACTCCCAGCACACCGCACACCACTGACAGTACACAATGTCCCACACCCCCATCAGACACCCAGCACACCGCACACCACTGACAGTACACAATGTACCTCACCCCCATCAGACACCCAGCACACCGTACACCACTGACTGTACACAATGTACCACACCCCCATCAGACACCCAGCACACCGCACACCACTGACAGTACACGATGTACCACAACCCCATCAGACACCCAGCACAGCGCACACCACTGACAGTACACAATGTACCTCACCCCCATCAGACACCCAGCTCACCGCACACCACTGACAGTACACAATGTACCACACCCCCATCAAGCACCCAGCACGCCGCACACCACTGACAGTACACAATGTCCCACACCCCCATCAGACACCCAGCACACCGCACACCACTGACAGTACACAATGTCCCACACCCACATCAGACACCCAGCACACCGCACACCACTGAAAGTACACAATGTACCAGACCCCCATCAGACACCCAGCACACCGCACACCACTGACAGTACACAATGTACCAGACCCCCACAGACTCCCAGCACACCGCACACCACTGACAGTACACAATGTCCCACACCCACATCAGACACCCAGCACACCGCACACCACTGACAGTACACAATGTACCACACACCCATCAGACACCCAGCACACCGCACACCACTGACAGTACACAATGTACCACAGTCCCATCAGGCACCCAGCACACCACACACCACTGACAGTACACAATGTACCACACCCCCATCAGACACCCAGCACACCGCACACCACTGGCAGTGCACAATGTACCACACCCCCATCAGACACCCAGCACACCGCACACCACTGACAGTACACAATGTACCACAGTCCCATCAGGCACCCAGCACACCACACACCACTGACAGTACACAATGTACCACACCCCCATCAGACAACCAGCACACCGCACACCACTGACAGCACACAATGTACCACAGTCCCATCAGGCAACCAGCTCACCGCACACCACTGACAGTACACAATGTACCACACCCCCATCAGAGACCCAGCACACCGGACACCACTGACAGTACACAATGTACCACACCCCCATCAGTCACTCAGCACACCACTGACAGTACACAATGTACCACACCCCCATCAGACACCCAGCACACCGCACACTACTGACAGTACACAATGTACCACACCCCCATCAGACACCCAGCACACCGCACACCACTGACAGTACACAATGTACCACACCCCCATCAGGCACCCAGCACACCGCACACCACTGACAGTACACAATGTACCACACCCCCATCAGACACCCAGCTCAACACACACCACTGACAGTACACAATGTACCACACCCCCATCAGACACCCAGCTCACTGCACATCACTGACAGTACACAATGTACCACACCCCCATCAGACACCCAGCACACCGCACACCACTGACAGTACACAATGTACCACACCCCCATCAGACACCCAGCTCAACACACACCACTGACAGTACACAATGTACCACATCCCCATCAGACACCCAGGTCACTGCACACCACTGACAGTACACAATGTACCACACCCCCATCAGACACCCAGCACACCGCACACCACTGACAGTAGACAATGTACCACAGCCCCATCAGACACCCAGCACACCACACACCACTGACAGTACACAATGTACCACATCCCCATCAGACACCCAGCTCACCGGACACCACTGACAGTACACAATGTACCACAGCCCCATCAGACACCCAGCACACCGCACACAACTGACAGTACACAATGTACCACAGTCCCATCAGGCACCCAGCACACCACACACCACTGACAGTACACAATGTACCACATCCCCATCAGACACCCAGCTCACCGGACACCACTGACAGTACACAATGTACCACAGCCCCATCAGACACCCAGCACACCGCACACCACTGACAGTACACAATGTACCACAGTCCCATCAGGCACCCAGCACACCACACACCACTGACAGTACACAATGTACCACACCCCCATCAGACACCCAGCACACGGCACACCACTGACAGTACACAATGTACCACACCCCCATCAGACACCCAGCTCAACACACACCACTGACAGTACACAATGTACCACATCCCCATCAGACACCCAGCACACTGCACACCACTGACAGTACACAATGTACCACACCCCCATCAGACACCCAGCTCAACACACACCACTGACAGTACACAATGTACCACATCCCCATCAGACACCCAGCTCACTGCACACCACTGACAGTACACAATGTACCACAGCCCCATCAGACACCCAGCACACCACACACCACTGACAGTACACAATGTACCACATCCCCATCAGACACCCAGCTCACCGGACACCACTGACAGTACACAATGTACCACAGCCCCATCAGACACCCAGCACACCGCACACCACTGACAGTACACAATGTACCACAGTCCCATCAGGCACCCAGCACACCACACACCACTGACAGTACACAATGTACCACACCCCCATCAGACACCCAGCACACCGCACACCACTGGCAGTGCACAATGTACCACACCCCCATCAGACACCCAGCACACCGCACACCACTGACAGTACACAATGTACCACAGTCCCATCAGGCACCCAGCACACCACACACCACTGACAGTACACAATGTACCACACCCCCATCAGACAACCAGCACACCGCACACCACTGACAGCACACAATGTACCACAGTCCCATCAGGCAACCAGCTCACCGCACACCACTGACAGTACACAATGTACCACACCCCCATCAGAGACCCAGCACACCGGACACCACTGACAGTACACAATGTACCACACCCCCATCAGTCACTCAGCACACCACTGACAGTACACAATGTACCACACCCCCATCAGACACCCAGCACACCGCACACTACTGACAGTACACAATGTACCACACCCCCATCAGACACCCAGCACACCGCACACCACTGACAGTACACAATGTACCACACCCCCATCAGGCACCCAGCACACCGCACACCACTGACAGTACACAATGTACCACACCCCCATCAGACACCCAGCTCAACACACACCACTGACAGTACACAATGTACCACACCCCCATCAGACACCCAGCTCACTGCACATCACTGACAGTACACAATGTACCACACCCCCATCAGACACCCAGCACACCGCACACCACTGACAGTACACAATGTACCACACCCCCATCAGACACCCAGCTCAACACACACCACTGACAGTACACAATGTACCACATCCCCATCAGACACCCAGGTCACTGCACACCACTGACAGTACACAATGTACCACACCCCCATCAGACACCCAGCACACCGCACACCACTGACAGTAGACAATGTACCACAGCCCCATCAGACACCCAGCACACCACACACCACTGACAGTACACAATGTACCACATCCCCATCAGACACCCAGCTCACCGGACACCACTGACAGTACACAATGTACCACAGCCCCATCAGACACCCAGCACACCGCACACAACTGACAGTACACAATGTACCACAGTCCCATCAGGCACCCAGCACACCACACACCACTGACAGTACACAATGTACCACATCCCCATCAGACACCCAGCTCACCGGACACCACTGACAGTACACAATGTACCACAGCCCCATCAGACACCCAGCACACCGCACACCACTGACAGTACACAATGTACCACAGTCCCATCAGGCACCCAGCACACCACACACCACTGACAGTACACAATGTACCACACCCCCATCAGACACCCAGCACACGGCACACCACTGACAGTACACAATGTACCACACCCCCATCAGACACCCAGCTCAACACACACCACTGACAGTACACAATGTACCACATCCCCATCAGACACCCAGCACACTGCACACCACTGACAGTACACAATGTACCACACCCCCATCAGACACCCAGCTCAACACACACCACTGACAGTACACAATGTACCACATCCCCATCAGACACCCAGCTCACTGCACACCACTGACAGTACACAATGTACCACAGCCCCATCAGACACCCAGCACACCACACACCACTGACAGTACACAATGTACCACATCCCCATCAGACACCCAGCTCACCGGACACCACTGACAGTACACAATGTACCACAGCCCCATCAGACACCCAACACACCGCACACCACTGACAGTACACAATGTACCACAGTCCCATCAGGCACCCAGCACACCACACACCACTGACAGTACACAATGTACCACACCCCCATCAGACACCCAGCACACCGCACACCACTGACAGTACACAATGTACCACAGTCCCATCAGGCAACCAGCTCACCGCACACCACTGACAGTACACAATGTACCACACCCCCATCAGAGACCCAGCACACCCCACACCACTGACAGTACACAATGTACCACACCCCCATCAGGCACCCAGCACACCCCACACCACTGACAGTACACAATGTACCACACCCCCATCAGACACACAGCACACCGCACACCACTGACAGTACACAATGTACCACACCCCCATCAGACACCCAGCACACCGCACACCACTGACAGTACACAATGTAGCACACCCCCATCAGACACCCAGCACACCGCACACCACTGACAGTACACAATGTACCACACCCCAGCAGACACCCAGCACACCACACACCACTGACAGTACACAATGTACCACACCCCCATCAGACACCCAGCACACCACACACCACTGACAGTACACAATGTACCAGACCCCCACAGACTCCCAGCACACCGCACACCACTGACAGTACACAATGTACCACACACCCATCAGGCACCCAGCACACCGCACACCACTGACAGTACACAATGTACCACACCCCCATCAGACACCCAGCACACCGCACACCACTGACAGTACACAATGTACCACACCCCCATCAGACACCCAGCTCAACACACACCACTGACAGTACACAATGTACCACATCCCCATCAGACACCCAGGTCACTGCACACCACTGACAGTACACAATGTACCACACCCCCATCAGACACCCAGCACACCGCACACCACTGACAGTAGACAATGTACCACAGCCCCATCAGACACCCAGCACACCACACACCACTGACAGTACACAATGTAGCACATCCCCATCAGACACCCAGCTCACCGGACACCACTGACAGTACACAATGTACCACAGCCCCATCAGACACCCAGCACACCGCACACAACTGACAGTACACAATGTACCACAGTCCCATCAGGCACCCAGCACACCACACACCACTGACAGTACACAATGTACCACACCCCCATCAGACACCCAGCACACCGCACACCACTGACAGTACACAATGTACCACAGTCCCATCAGGCAACCAGCTCACCGCACACCACTGACAGTACACAATGTACCACAACCCCATCAGACACCCAGCACACCGCACACCACTGACAGTACACAATGTACCTCACCCCCATCAGGCACCCAGCACGCCGCACACCACTGACAGTACACAATGTCCCACACCCCCATCAGACACCCAGCACACCGCACACCACTGACAGTACACAATGAACCAGACCCCCACAGACTCCCAGCACACCGCACACCACTGACAGTACACAATGTACCACATCCCCATCAGACACCCAGCTCACCGGACACCACTGACAGTACACAATGTACCACAGCCCCATCAGACACCCAGCACACCGCACACAACTGACAGTACACAATGTACCACAGTCCCATCAGGCACCCAGCACACCGCACACCACTAACAGTACACAATGTACCACACCCCCATCAGACACCCAGCACACCGCACACCACTGACAGTACACAATGTACCACAGTCCCATCAGGCAACCAGCTCACCGCACACCACTGACAGTACACAATGTACCACAACCCCATCAGACACCCAGCACACCGCACACCACTGACAGTACACAATGTCCCACACCCCCATCAGACACCCAGCACACCGCACACCACTGACAGTACACAATGTCCCACACCCCCATCAGACACCCAGCACACCGCACACCACTGACAGTACACAATGTCCCACACCCCCATCAGACACCCAGCACACCGGACACCACTGACAGTACACAATGAACCAGACCCCCACAGACTCCCAGCACACCGCACACCACTGACAGTACACAATGTCCCACACCCCCATCAGACACCCAGCACACCGCACACCACTGACAGTACACAATGTACCTCACCCCCATCAGACACCCAGCACACCGCACACCACTGACAGTACACGATGTACCACAACCCCATCAGACACCCAGCACAGCGCACACCACTGACAGTACACAATGTACCTCACCCCCATCAGACACCCAGCTCACCGCACACCACTGACAGTACACAATGTACCACACCCCCATCAAGCACCCAGCACGCCGCACACCACTGACAGTACACAATGTCCCACACCCCCATCAGACACCCAGCACACCGCACACCACTGACAGTATACAATGTCCCACACCCACATCAGACACCCAGCACACCGCACACCACTGAAAGTACACAATGTACCACACCCCCATCAGACACCCAGCACACCGCACACCACTGACAGTACACAATGTACCAGACCCCCACAGACTCCCAGCACACCGCACACCACTGACAGTACACAATGTCCCACACCCACATCAGACACCCAGCACACCGCACACCACTGACAGTACACAATGTACCACACACCCATCAGGCACCCAGCACACCGCACACCACTGACAGTACACAATGTACCGCACCCACATCAGGCACCCAGCACACCACACACCACTGACAGTACACAATGTACCACAGCCCCATCAGATACCCAGCTCATCGCACACCACA
The DNA here is from genome assembly GCF_047496885.1 of Scyliorhinus torazame. Classification (NCBI taxonomy): domain Eukaryota; kingdom Metazoa; phylum Chordata; class Chondrichthyes; order Carcharhiniformes; family Scyliorhinidae; genus Scyliorhinus; species Scyliorhinus torazame. The sequence goes on from NW_027307829.1 coordinate 396,360, forward strand.
GACAGTACACAATGTTCCACACCCCCATCAGACACCCAGCACACCGCACACCACTGACAGTACACAATGTACCACACCCCCATCTGGCAGCCAGCACACTGCACACCACTGACAGTACACAATGTACCACAGCCCCATCAGACACCCAGCACACCGCACACCACTGACAGTACACAATCTACCACACCCCCATCAGACACCCAGCACGCCGCACACCACTGACAGTACACAATGTACCACACCCCCATCAGACACCCAGCACACTGCACACCACTGACAGTACACAATGTACCACAGCCCCATCAGACACCCAGCACACCGCACACCACTGACAGTACACAATGTACCACACCCCCATCAGACACCCAGCACACTGCACACCACTGACGGTACACAATGTACAACACCCCCATCAGGCACCCAGCACACTGCACACCACTGACAGTACACAATGTACCACACCCCCATCAGACACCCAGCACACCACACACCACTGACAGTACACAATGTACCACATCCCCATCAGGCACCCAGCACACCACACACCACTGACAGTACACAATGTACCACACCCCCATCAGACACCCAGCACACCACACACCACTGACAGTACACAATGTACCACACCCCCATCAGACACCCAGCACACCGCACACCACTGACAGTACACAATGTACCACACCCCCATCAGGCACCCAGCTCATCGCACACCACTGACAGTACACAATGTACCACACCCCCATCAGACACCCAGCACACCGCACACCACTGACTGTACACAATGTACCACACCCCCATCAGACACCCAGCACACCGCACACCACTGACAGTACACAATGTACAACACACCCATCAGCGACCCAGCACGCCGCACACCACTGACAGTACACAATGTACCACAGCCCCATCAGACACCCAGCACACCGCACACCACTGACGGTACACAATGTACCACACCCCCACAGACTCCCAGCACACCGCACACCACTGACAGTACACAATGTACCGCACCCCCATCAGGCACCCAGCACACCACACACCACTGACAGTACACAATGTACCACACCCCCATCAGGCACCCAGCACACCACAGAGCACTGACAGTACACAATGTACCACAGCCCCATCAGACACCCAGCACACCGCACACCACTGACAGTACACAATGTACCACAACCCCATCAGACACCCAGCACACCGCACACCACTGACAGTACACAATGTACCTCACCCCCATCAGGCACCCAGCACGCCGCACACCACTGACAGTACACAATGTCCCACACCCCCATCAGACACCCAGCACACCGCACACCACTGACAGTACACAATGTACCAGACCCCCACAGACTCCCAGCACACCGCACACCACTGACAGTACACAATGTCCCACATCCCAATCAGACACCCAGCACACCGCACACCACTGACAGTACACAATGTACCACACCCCCATCAGACACCCAGCACACCGCACACCACTGACAGTACACAATGTACCTCACCCCCATCAGACACCCAGCTCACCGCACACCACTGACAGTACACAATGTACCACACCCCCATCAAGCACCCAGCACGCCGCACACCACTGACAGTACACAATGTCCCACCCCCATCAGACACCCAGCACACCGCACACCACTGACAGTACACAATGTCCCACACCCACATCAGACACCCAGCACACGGCACACCACTGACAGTACACAATGTACCACACCCCCATCAGACACCCAGCACACCGCACACCACTGACAGTACACAATGTACCAGACCCCCACAGACTCCCAGCACACCGCACACCACTGACAGTACACAATGTCCCACACCCACATCAGACACCCAGCACACCGCACACCACTGACAGTACACAATGTACCACACACCCATCAGGCACCCAGCACACCGCACACCACTGACAGTACACAATGTACCGCACACACATCAGGCACCCAGCACACCACACACCACTGACAGTACACAATGTACCACAGCCCCATCAGATACCCAGCTCATCGCACACCACAGACAGTACACAATGTTCCACACCCCCATCAGACACCCAGCACACCGCACACCACTGATAGTACACAATGTACCGCACCCCCATCAGGCACCCAGCACGCCGCACACCACTGACAGTACACAATGTACAACAGCCCCATCAGACACCCAGCACACCGCACACCACTGACAGTACACAATGTACCACACCCCCATCAGACACACAGCACACCGCACACCACTGACAGTACACAATCTACCACACCCCCATCAGGCACCCAGCAAACCACACACCACTGACAGTACACAATGTACCACAGCCCCATCAGGCACCCAGCACACCGCACACCACTGACAGTACACAATGTACCACAGCCCCATCAGACACCCAGCACACCGCACACCACTGACAGTACACAATGTACCACACCCCCATCAGACACCCAGCACACCACACACCACTGACAGTACACAATGTACCACACCCCCATCAGACACCCAGCACACCGCACACCACTGACAGTGCACAATGTACCACACCCCCATCAGACACCCAGCACACCGCACACCACTGACAGTACACAATGTACCACAGTCCCATCAGGCACCCAGCACACCACACACCACTGACAGTACACAATGTACCACACCCCCATCAGACAACCAGCACACCGCACACCACTGACAGTACACAATGTACCACAGTCCCATCAGGCAACCAGCTCACCGCACACCACTGACAGTACACAATGTACCACACCCCCATCAGAGACCCAGCACACCGGACACCACTGACAATACACAATGTACCACACCCCCATCAGTCACTCAGCACACCACTGACAGTACACAATGTACCACACCCCCATCAGACACCCAGCACACCGCACACCACTGACAGTACACAAAGTACCACACCCCCATCAGACACCCAGCACACCGCACACCACTGACAGTACACAATGTACCACACCCCCATCAGGCACCCAGCACACCGCACACCACTGACAGTACACAATGTACCACACCCCCATCAGACACCCAGCTCAACACACACCACTGACAGTACACAATGTACCACACCCCCATCAGACACCCAGCTCACTGCACATCACTGACAGTACACAATGTACCACACCCCCATCAGGCACCCAGCACACCGCACACCACTGACAGTACACAATGTACCACAGCCTCATCAGACACCCAGCTCACCGCACACGACTGACAGTACACAATGTACCACACCCCCATCAGACACCCAGCACACCGCACACCACTGACAGTACACAATGTACCACAGCCCCATCAGGCACCCAGCACACCGCACACCACTGACAGTACACAATGTCCCACACCCCCATCAGGCACCCAGCACACCGCACACCACTGACAGTACACAATGTACCACACCCCCATCAGACACCCAGCACACCGCACACCACTGACAGTACACAATGTACCACACCCCCATCAGACACCCAGCACACCGCACACGACTGACAGTACACAATGTACCACACCCCCATCAGGCACCCAGCACACCGCACACCACTGACAGTACACAATGTACCACACCCCCATCAGACACCCAGCACACCGCACACGACTGACAGTACACAATGTACCACACCCCCATCAGACACCCAGCGCACCGCACACCACTGACAATACACAATGTACCACACCCCCATCAGACACCCAGCACACGGCACACCACTGACAGTACACAATGTACCACACCCCCATCAGACACCCAGCACACGGCACACCACTGACAGTACACAATGTACCACACCCCCATCAGACACCCAGCTCAACACACACCACTGACAGTACACAATGTACCACATCCCCATCAGACACCCAGCACACTGCACACCACTGACAGTACACAATGTACCACACCCCCATCAGACACCCAGCTCAACACACACCACTGACAGTACACAATGTACCACATCCCCATCAGACACCCAGCTCACTGCACACCACTGACAGTACACAATGTACCACAGCCCCATCAGACACCCAGCACACCACACACCACTGACAGTACACAATGTACCACATCCCCATCAGACACCCAGCTCACCGGACACCACTGACAGTACACAATGTACCACAGCCCCATCAGACACCCAGCACACCGCACACCACTGACAGTACACAATGTACCACAGTCCCATCAGGCACCCAGCACACCACACACCACTGACAGTACACAATGTACCACACCCCCATCAGACACCCAGCACACCGCACACCACTGACAGTACACAATGTATCACAGTCCCATCAGGCAACCAGCTCACCGCACACCACTGACAGTACACAATGTACCACACCCCCATCAGAGACCCAGCACACCCCACACCACTGACAGTACACAATGTACCACACCCCCATCAGGCACCCAGCACACCCCACACCACTGACAGTACACAATGTACCACACCCCCATCAGACACACAGCACACCGCACACCACTGACAGTACACAATGTACCACACCCCCATCAGACACCCAGCACACCGCACACCACTGACAGTACGCAATGTACCACACCCCAGCAGACACCCAGCACACCACACACCACTGACAGTACACAATGTACCACACCCCCATCAGACACCCAGCACACCACACACCACTGACAGTACACAATGTACCAGACCCCCACAGACTCCCAGCACACCGCACACCACTGACAGTACACAATGTACCACACACCCATCAGGCACCCAGCACACCGCACACCACTGACAGTACACAATGTACCACACCCCCATCAGACACCCAGCACACTGCACACCACTGACAGTACACAATGTACCACACCCCCATCAGACACCCAGCTCAACACACACCACTGACAGTACACAATGTACCACATCCCCATCAGACACCCAGGTCACTGCACACCACTGACAGTACACAATGTACCACACCCCCATCAGACACCCAGCACACCGCACACCACTGACAGTAGACAATGTACCACAGCCCCATCAGACACCCAGCACACCACACACCACTGACAGTACACAATGTACCACATCCCCATCAGACACCCAGCTCACCGGACACCACTGACAGTACACAATGTACCACAGCCCCATCAGACACCCAGCACACCGCACACCACTGACAGTACACAATGTACCACAGTCCCATCAGGCACCCAGCACACCACACACCACTGACAGTACACAATGTACCACACCCCCATCAGACACCCAGCACACCGCACACCACTGACGGTACACAATGTACCACAGTCCCATCAGGCAACCAGCTCACCGCACACCACTGACAGTACACAATGTACCACAACCCCATCAGACACCCAGCACACCGCACACCACTGACAGTACACAATGTACCTCACCCCCATCAGGCACCCAGCACGCCGCACACCACTGACAGTACACAATGTCCCACACCCCCATCAGACACCCAGCACACCGCACACCACTGACAGTACACAATGTACCACACCCCATCAGACACCCAGCACACCGCACACCACTGACAGTACACAATGAACCAGACCCCCACAGACTCCCAGCACACCGCACACCACTGACAGTACACAATGTCCCACACCCCCATCAGACACCCAGCACACCGCACACCACTGACAGTACACAATGTACCTCACCCCCATCAGACACCCAGCACACCGTACACCACTGACTGTACACAATGTACCACACCCCCATCAGACACCCAGCACACCGCACACCACTGACAGTACACGATGTACCACAACCCCATCAGACACCCAGCACAGCGCACACCACTGACAGTACACAATGTACCTCACCCCCATCAGACACCCAGCTCACCGCACACCACTGACAGTACACAATGTACCACACCCCCATCAAGCACCCAGCACGCCGCACACCACTGACAGTACACAATGTCCCACACCCCCATCAGACACCCAGCACACCGCACACCACTGACAGTACACAATGTCCCACACCCACATCAGACACCCAGCACACCGCACACCACTGAAAGTACACAATGTACCAGACCCCCATCAGACACCCAGCACACCGCACACCACTGACAGTACACAATGTACCAGACCCCCACAGACTCCCAGCACACCGCACACCACTGACAGTACACAATGTCCCACACCCACATCAGACACCCAGCACACCGCACACCACTGACAGTACACAATGTACCACACACCCATCAGACACCCAGCACACCGCACACCACTGACAGTACACAATGTACCACAGTCCCATCAGGCACCCAGCACACCACACACCACTGGCAGTGCACAATGTACCACACCCCCATCAGACACCCAGCACACCGCACACCACTGACAGTACACAATGTACCACAGTCCCATCAGGCACCCAGCACACCACACACCACTGACAGTACACAATGTACCACACCCCCATCAGACAACCAGCACACCGCACACCACTGACAGCACACAATGTACCACAGTCCCATCAGGCAACCAGCTCACCGCACACCACTGACAGTACACAATGTACCACACCCCCATCAGAGACCCAGCACACCGGACACCACTGACAGTACACAATGTACCACACCCCCATCAGTCACTCAGCACACCACTGACAGTACACAATGTACCACACCCCCATCAGACACCCAGCACACCGCACACTACTGACAGTACACAATGTACCACACCCCCATCAGACACCCAGCACACCGCACACCACTGACAGTACACAATGTACCACACCCCCATCAGGCACCCAGCACACCGCACACCACTGACAGTACACAATGTACCACACCCCCATCAGACACCCAGCTCAACACACACCACTGACAGTACACAATGTACCACACCCCCATCAGACACCCAGCTCACTGCACATCACTGACAGTACACAATGTACCACACCCCCATCAGACACCCAGCACACCGCACACCACTGACAGTACACAATGTACCACACCCCCATCAGACACCCAGCTCAACACACACCACTGACAGTACACAATGTACCACATCCCCATCAGACACCCAGGTCACTGCACACCACTGACAGTACACAATGTACCACACCCCCATCAGACACCCAGCACACCGCACACCACTGACAGTAGACAATGTACCACAGCCCCATCAGACACCCAGCACACCACACACCACTGACAGTACACAATGTACCACATCCCCATCAGACACCCAGCTCACCGGACACCACTGACAGTACACAATGTACCACAGCCCCATCAGACACCCAGCACACCGCACACAACTGACAGTACACAATGTACCACAGTCCCATCAGGCACCCAGCACACCACACACCACTGACAGTACACAATGTACCACATCCCCATCAGACACCCAGCTCACCGGACACCACTGACAGTACACAATGTACCACAGCCCCATCAGACACCCAGCACACCGCACACCACTGACAGTACACAATGTACCACAGTCCCATCAGGCACCCAGCACACCACACACCACTGACAGTACACAATGTACCACACCCCCATCAGACACCCAGCACACGGCACACCACTGACAGTACACAATGTACCACACCCCCATCAGACACCCAGCTCAACACACACCACTGACAGTACACAATGTACCACATCCCCATCAGACACCCAGCACACTGCACACCACTGACAGTACACAATGTACCACACCCCCATCAGACACCCAGCTCAACACACACCACTGACAGTACACAATGTACCACATCCCCATCAGACACCCAGCTCACTGCACACCACTGACAGTACACAATGTACCACAGCCCCATCAGACACCCAGCACACCACACACCACTGACAGTACACAATGTACCACATCCCCATCAGACACCCAGCTCACCGGACACCACTGACAGTACACAATGTACCACAGCCCCATCAGACACCCAGCACACCGCACACCACTGACAGTACACAATGTACCACAGTCCCATCAGGCACCCAGCACACCACACACCACTGACAGTACACAATGTACCACACCCCCATCAGACACCCAGCACACCGCACACCACTGACAGTACACAATGTACCACAGTCCCATCAGGCAACCAGCTCACCGCACACCACTGACAGTACACAATGTACCACACCCCCATCAGAGACCCAGCACACCCCACACCACTGACAGTACACAAAGTACCACACCCCCATCAGGCACCCAGCACACCCCACACCACTGACAGTACACAATGTACCACACCCCCATCAGACACACAGCACACCGCACACCACTGACAGTACACAATGTACCACACCCCCATCAGACACCCAGCACACCGCACACCACTGACAGTACACAATGTAGCACACCCCCATCAGACACCCAGCACACCGCACACCACTGACAGTACACAATGTACCACACCCCAGCAGACACCCAGCACACCACACACCACTGACAGTACACAATGTACCACACCCCCATCAGACACCCAGCACACCACACACCACTGACAGTACACAATGTACCAGACCCCCACAGACTCCCAGCACACCGCACACCACTGACAGTACACAATGTACCACACACCCATCAGGCACCCAGCACACCGCACACCACTGACAGTACACAATGTACCACACCCCCATCAGACACCCAGCACACCGCACACCACTGACAGTACACAATGTACCACACCCCCATCAGACACCCAGCTCAACACACACCACTGACAGTACACAATGTACCACATCCCCATCAGACACCCAGGTCACTGCACACCACTGACAGTACACAATGTACCACACCCCCATCAGACACCCAGCACACCGCACACCACTGACAGTAGACAATGTACCACAGCCCCATCAGACACCCAGCACACCACACACCACTGACAGTACACAATGTAGCACATCCCCATCAGACACCCAGCTCACCGGACACCACTGACAGTACACAATGTACCACAGCCCCATCAGACACCCAGCACACCGCACACAACTGACAGTACACAATGTACCACAGTCCCATCAGGCACCCAGCACACCACACACCACTGACAGTACACAATGTACCACACCCCCATCAGACACCCAGCACACCGCACACCACTGACAGTACACAATGTACCACAGTCCCATCAGGCAACCAGCTCACCGCACACCACTGACAGTACACAATGTACCACAACCCCATCAGACACCCAGCACACCGCACACCACTGACAGTACACAATGTACCTCACCCCCATCAGGCACCCAGCACGCCGCACACCACTGACAGTACACAATGTCCCACACCCCCATCAGACACCCAGCACACCGCACACCACTGACAGTACACAATGAACCAGACCCCCACAGACTCCCAGCACACCGCACACCACTGACAGTACACAATGTACCACATCCCCATCAGACACCCAGCTCACCGGACACCACTGACAGTACACAATGTACCACAGCCCCATCAGACACCCAGCACACCGCACACAACTGACAGTACACAATGTACCACAGTCCCATCAGGCACCCAGCACACCGCACACCACTAACAGTACACAATGTACCACACCCCCATCAGACACCCAGCACACCGCACACCACTGACAGTACACAATGTACCACAGTCCCATCAGGCAACCAGCTCACCGCACACCACTGACAGTACACAATGTACCACAACCCCATCAGACACCCAGCACACCGCACACCACTGACAGTACACAATGTCCCACACCCCCATCAGACACCCAGCACACCGCACACCACTGACAGTACACAATGTCCCACACCCCCATCAGACACCCAGCACACCGCACACCACTGACAGTACACAATGTCCCACACCCCCATCAGACACCCAGCACACCGGACACCACTGACAGTACACAATGAACCAGACCCCCACAGACTCCCAGCACACCGCACACCACTGACAGTACACAATGTCCCACACCCCCATCAGACACCCAGCACACCGCACACCACTGACAGTACACAATGTACCTCACCCCCATCAGACACCCAGCACACCGCACACCACTGACAGTACACGATGTACCACAACCCCATCAGACACCCAGCACAGCGCACACCACTGACAGTACACAATGTACCTCACCCCCATCAGACACCCAGCTCACCGCACACCACTGACAGTACACAATGTACCACACCCCCATCAAGCACCCAGCACGCCGCACACCACTGACAGTACACAATGTCCCACACCCCCATCAGACACCCAGCACACCGCACACCACTGACAGTATACAATGTCCCACACCCACATCAGACACCCAGCACACCGCACACCACTGAAAGTACACAATGTACCACACCCCCATCAGACACCCAGCACACCGCACACCACTGACAGTACACAATGTACCAGACCCCCACAGACTCCCAGCACACCGCACACCACTGACAGTACACAATGTCCCACACCCACATCAGACACCCAGCACACCGCACACCACTGACAGTACACAATGTACCACACACCCATCAGGCACCCAGCACACCGCACACCACTGACAGTACACAATGTACCGCACCCACATCAGGCACCCAGCACACCACACACCACTGACAGTACACAATGTACCACAGCCCCATCAGATACCCAGCTCATCGCACACCACAGACAGTACACAATGTTCCACACCCCCATCAGACACCCAGCACACCGCACACCACTGACAGTACACAATGTACCACACCCCCATCTGGCAGCCAGCACACTGCACACCACTGACAGTACACAATGTACCACAGCCCCATCAGACACCCAGCACACCGCACACCACTGACAGTACACAATCTACCACACCCCCATCAGACACCCAGCACGCCGCACACCACTGACAGTACACAATGTACCACACCCCCATCAGACACCCAGCACACCGCACACCACTGACAATACACAATCTACCACACCCCCATCAGGCACCCAGCACACCACACACCACTGACAGTACACAATGTACCACACCCCCATCAGACACCCAGCACACCACACACCACTGACAGTACACAATGTACCACACCCCCATCAGACACCCAGCTCACCGCACACCACTGACAGTACACAATGAACCACACCCCCATCAGACACCCAGCACACCGCACACCACTGACAGTACACAATGTACCACAGCCCCATCAGGCACCCAGCACACCGCACACCACTGACAGTACACAATGTCCCACACCCCCATCAGGCACCCAGCACACCGAACACCACTGACAGTACACAATGTACCACACCCCCATCAGGCACCCAGCACACCGCAAACCACTGACAGTACACAATGTACCACAACCCCATCAGACACCCAGCACACCGCACACGACTGACAGTACACAATGTACCACACCCCCATCAGGCACCCAGCACACCGCACACCACTGACAGTACACAATGTACCACACCACCATCAGACACCCAACACACCGCACACCACTGACAGTACACAATGTACCACAGCCTCATCAGACACCCAGATCACCGCACACCACTGACAGTACACAATGTACCACACCCCCATCAGACACCCAGCACACCACACACCACTGACAGTACACAATGTACCACACCCCCATCAGGCACCCAGCACACCGCACACCACTGACAGTACACAATGTACCACACCACCATCAGACACCCAACACACCGCACACCACTGACAGTACACAATGTACCACACCCCCATCAGACACCCAGCACACCGCACACCACTGACAGTACACAATGTACCACAACCCCATCAGACACCCAGCACACCGCACACGACTGACAGTACACAATGTACCACACCCCCATCAGGCACCCAGCACACCGCACACCACTGACAGTACACAATGTACCACACCCCCATCAGACACCCAGCACACCGCACCCCTCTGACAGTACACAATGTACCACAGCCCCATCAGACACCCAGATCACCGGACACCACTGACAGTACACATTGTACCACACCCCCATCAGACACCCAGCACACCGCACCCCTCTGACAGTACACAATGTACCACAGCCCCATCAGACACCCAGCGCACCGCACACCACTGACAGTACACAATGTACCACACCCCCATCAGACACCCAGCACACGGCACACCACTGACAGTACACAATGTACCACACCCCCATCAGACACCCAGCACACGGCACACCACTGACAGTACACAATGTACCACACCCCCATCAGACACCCAGCTCAACACACACCACTGACAGTACACAATGTACCACACCCCCATCAGACACCCAGCACACCGCACACCACTGACAGTACACAATGTACCAAAACCACCATCAGACACCCAGCACACCGCACTCCACTGAAAGTACACAATGTACCACACCCCCATCAGACACCCAGCACACCGCACACCACTGACAGTACACAATGTACCAGACCCCCACAGACTCCCAGCACACCGCACACCACTGACAGTACACAATGTCCCACACCCACATCAGACAGCCAGCACACCGCACACCACTGACAGTACACAATGTACCACACACCCATCAGGCACCCAGCACACCGCACACCACTGACAGTACACAATGTACCACAGCCTCATCAGATTCCCAGCACATCGCACACCACAGACAGTACACAATGAACCACACCCCCATCAGACACCCAGCACACCGCACACCACTGACAGTACACAATGTACCACAGCCCCATCAGGCACCCAGCACACCGCACACCACTGACAGTACACAATGTCCCACACCCCCATCAGGCACCCAGCACACCGAACACCACTGACAGTACACAATGTACCACACCCCCATCAGGCACCCAGCACACCGCAAACCACTGACAGTACACAATGTACCACAACCCCATCAGACACCCAGCACACCGCACACGACTGACAGTACACAATGTACCACACCCCCATCAGGCACCCAGCACACCGCACACCACTGACAGTACACAATGTACCACACCACCATCAGACACCCAACACACCGCACACCACTGACAGTACACAATGTACCACACCCCCATCAGACACCCAGATCACCGCACACCACTGACAGTACACAATGTACCACAGCCCCATCAGACACCCAGCACACCGCACACGACTGACAGTACACAATGTACCACACCCCCATCAGGCACCCAGCACACCGCACACCACTGACAGTACACAATGTACCACACCCCCATCAGGCACCCAGCACACCGCACACCACTGACAGTACACAATGTACCACAGCCCCATCAGGCACCCAGCACACCGCACACCACTGACAGTACACAATGTCCCACACCCCCATCAGGCACCCAGCACACCGAACACCACTGACAGTACACAATGTACCACACCCCCATCAGGCACCCAGCACACCGCAAACCACTGACAGTACACAATGTACCACAACCCCATCAGACACCCAGCACACCGCACACGACTGACAGTACACAATGTACCACACCCCCATCAGGCACCCAGCACACCGCACACCACTGACAGTACACAATGTACCACACCCCCATCAGACACCCAGCACACCGCACACCACTGACAGTACACAATGTACCACACCCCCATCAGACACCCAGCGCACCGCACACCACTGACAGTACACAATGTACCACACCCCCATCAGACACCCAGCACACGGCACACCACTGACAGTACACAATGTACCACACCCCCATCAGACACCCAGCACACGGCACACCACTGACAGTACACAATGTACCACACCCCCATCAGACACCCAGCTCAACACACACCACTGACAGTACACAATGTCCCACACCCCCATCAGACACCCAGCACACCGCACACCACTGACAGTACACAATGTACCACACCCCCATCAGACACCCAGCACACTGCACACCACTGACAGTACACAATGTACCACACCCCCATCAGACACCCAGCACACCGCACTCCACTGAAAGTACACAATGTACCACACCCCCATCAGACACCCAGCACACCGCACTCCACTGAAAGTACACAATGTACCACACCCCCATCAGACACCCAGCACACCGCACACCACTGACAGTACACAATGTCCCACACCCACATCAGACACCCAGCACACCGCACTCCACTGAAAGTACACAATGTACCACACCCCCATCAGACACCCAGCACACCGCACACCACTGACAGTACACAATGTACCAGACCCCCACAGACTCCCAGCACACCGCACACCACTGACAGTACACAATGTCCCACACCCACATCAGACACCCAGCACACCGCACACCACTGACAGTACACAATGTACCACACACCCATCAGGCACCCAGCACACCGCACACCACTGACAGTACACAATGTACCGCACCCACATCAGGCACCCAGCACACCACACACCACTGACAGTACACAATGTACCACAGCCCCATCAGATACCCAGCTCATCGCACACCACAGACAGTACACAATGTTCCACACCCCCATCAGACACCCAGCACACCGCACACCACTGACAGTACACAATGTACCACACCACCATCAGGCAGCCAGCACACTGCACACCACTGACAGTACACAATGTACCACAGCCCCATCAGACACCCAGCACACCGCACACCACTGACAGGACACAATGTACCACACCCCCATCAGACACCCAGCACACCGCACACCACTGACAGTACACAATCTACCACACCCCCATCAGGCACCCAGCACACCACACACCACTGACAGTACACAATGTACCACACCCCCATCAGACACCCAGCACACCACACACCACTGACAGTACACAATGTACCACACCCCCATCAGACACCCAGCACGCCGCACACCACTGACAGTACACAATCTACCACACCCCCATCAGACACCCAGCACGCCGCACACCACTGACAGTACACAATGTACCACACCCCCATCAGACACCCAGCACACCGCACACCACTGACAGTACACAATCTACCACACCCCCATCAGGCACCCAGCACACCACACACCACTGACAGTACACAATGTACCACACCCCCATCAGACACCCAGCACACCACACACCACTGACAGTACACAATGTACCACACCCCCATCAGACACCCAGCTCACCGCACACCACTGACAGTACACAATGAACCACACCCCCATCAGACACCCAGCACACCGCACACCACTGACAGTACACAATGTACCACAGCCCCATCAGGCACCCAGCACACCGCACACCACTGACAGTACACAATGTCCCACACCCCCATCAGGCACCCAGCACACCGAACACCACTGACAGTACACAATGTACCACACCCCCATCAGGCACCCAGCACACCGCAAACCACTGACAGTACACAATGTACCACAACCCCATCAGACACCCAGCACACCGCACACGACTGACAGTACACAATGTACCACACCCCCATCAGGCACCCAGCACACCGCACACCACTGACAGTACACAATGTACCACACCACCATCAGACACCCAACACACCGCACACCACTGACAGTACACAATGTACCACAACCTCATCAGACACCCAGATCACCGCACACCACTGACAGTACACAATGTACCACAGCCCCATCAGACACCCAGCACACCGCACACGACTGACAGTACACAATGTACCACACCCCCATTAGGCACCCAGCACACTGCACACCACTAACAGTACACAATGTACCACACCCCCATCAGGCACCCAGCACACCGCACACCACTGACAGTACACAATGTACCACACCCCCATCAGACACACAGCACACCGCACACCACTGACAGTACACAATGTACCACACCCCCATCAGACACTCAGCTCACCGCACACCACTGACAGTACACAATGTACCACACCCCCATCAGACACCCAGCACACCGCACACCACTGACAGTACACAATGTACCACAGCCTCATCAGACACCCAGATCACCGCACACCACTGACAGTACACAATGTACCACAGCCCCATCAGACACCCACCTCACCGCACACCACTGACAGTACACAATGTACCACACCCCCATCAGACACCCAGCACACCGCAAACCACTGACAGTACACAATGTACCACAGCCCCATCAGGCACCCAGCACACCGCACACCACTGACAGTACACAATGTCCCACACCCCCATCAGGCACCCAGCACACCGCAAACCACTGACAGTACACAATGTACCACAACCCCATCAGACACCCAGCACACCGCACACGACTGACAGTACACAATGTACCACACCCCCATCAGGCACCCAGCACACCGCACACCACTGACAGTACACAATGTACCACACCCCCATCAGACACCCAGCACACCGCACACCACTGACAGTACACAATGTACCACACCCCCATCAGACACCCAGCGCACCGCACACCACTGACAGTACACAATGTACCACACCCCCATCAGACACCCAGCACACGGCACACCACTGACAGTACACAATGTACCACACCCCCATCAGACACCCAGCACACGGCACACCACTGACAGTACACAATGTACCACACCCCCATCAGACACCCAGCTCAACACACACCACTGACAGTACACAATGTACCACAAACCCATCAGACACCCAGCTCAACACACACCACTGACAGTACACAATGTACCACATCCCCATCAGACACCCAGCTCACTGCACACCACTGACAGTACACAATGTACCACAGCCCCATCAGACACCCAGCACACCACACACCACTGACAGTACACAATGTACCACATCCCCATCAGACACCCAGCACACCGGACACCACTGACAGTACACAATGTACCACAGCCCCATCAGACACCCAGCACACCGCACACCACTGACAGTACACAATGTACCACAGTCCCATCAGGCACCCAGCACACCACACACCACTGACAGTGCACAATGTACCACACCCCCATCAGACACCCAGCACACCGCACACCACTGACAGTACACAATGTACCACACCCCCATCAGACACTCAGCACACCGCACACCACTGACAGTGCACAATGTACCACACCCCCATCAGGCACCCAGCTCACCGCACACCACTGACAGTACACAATGTACCACACCCCCATCAGACACCCAGCACACCGCACACCACTGACAGAACACAATGTACCACACCCCCATCAGACACCCAGCACACCGCACACCACTGACAGTACACAATGTACCACACCCCCAGCAGACACACAGCACACCGCACACCACTGACAGTGCACAATGTACCACACCCCCATCAGACACCCAGCACACCGCACACCACTGACAGTACACAATGTACCACACCCCATCAGACACAAAGCACACCACACACCACTGACAGTACACAATGTACCACACCCCCATCAGACACACAGCACACCACTGACAGTACACAATGTACCACACCCCCATCAGACACACAGCACACCGCACACCACTGACAGTACACAATGTACCGCACCCCCATCAGGCACCAGCTCACCGCACACCACTGACAGTACACAATGTACCACAGCCCCATCAGACACCCAGCACACCACACACCACTGACAGTCCTCAATGTACCAAACCCCCATCAGGCACCCAACTCACCGCACACCACTGACAGTACACAATGTACCACAGCCCCATCAGGCACCCAGCACACCACACACCACTGACAGTCCACAATATACCAAACCGACATCAGGCACCCAGCTCACCGCACACCACTGACAGTATACAATGCACCACAGCCCCATCAGACACCCAGCACACCGCACACCACTGACAGTACACAATGTACCACAGACCCATCAGGCACCCAGCACACCGCACACCACTGACAGTACACAATGTACCACACCCCCATCAGACACCCAGCACACCACACACCACTGACAGTACACAATGTTTTGCACTGAGTGCTGAATTTGGTGCTTTTTGAGTGCGATAGTGAGAGTTTGGTGACCGAGGGAGTGCTGAATTTGGTGCTTTTTGAGTGCGATATTGAGAGTTTGGTGACCGAGGGAGTGCTGAATTTGGTGCTTTTTGAGTGCGATAGTGAGAGTTTGGTGACCGAGGGAGTTAGGTGAGGAGGGAGTAAGGTGCTCCTTTCATTTTGTTTCCGACATTTCCGCAAAGAGTGCAAAGAGAGCCAGGTGTTTACAGGAAGTGTAGCTGACTGGGAGCAGAGTCGGAGGGCGGAGATCTAGTTAGTCCACACAGCAGCTATATTCTTTAAGGTAAGAGGGGATGGAGGCTAGGCCAGTTACATGCTCCTCCTGTAGGATGTGGGTGGTGAGGGATACCCCCGGTTTCCCCACTGACTATACCTGCGGGAAGTGCACCCAACTTCAGCTCCTCAAAGACCGTGTTAGGGAACTGGAGCTGAAGCTGGATGAACTTCGGATCATCCGGGAGGCAGAGGGGGTGATTGAGAAGAGTTACAGGGAGGTAACCACACCCAAGGTACAGGACAAGAATAGCTGGGTTACAGTCAGGGGGAAAAAAACAAACAGGCAGAAAGTGCAGGGATCCCTCGTGGCCGTTCCCCTTCAAAACAAGTATACCGTTTTGGATGCTGTTGGGGGGGATGACCTACCGGGGGAAGGCCCTAGCGGCCAGGTCTCTGGCACTGAGTCTGGCTCTGGGGCTCAGAAGGGAAGGGGGGAGAATAGAAAAGCAATAGTTGTAGGAGATTCAATGGTTAGGGGAATAGATAGGAGATTCTGTGGTCGCGAGCGAGACTCCCGGAAGGTATGTTGCCTCCCGGGTGCCAGGGCCAGGGATGTCTCGGATCGAGTCTTCAGGATTCTTAAGGGGGAGGGGGAGCAGCCAGAAGTCGTGGTGCACATTGGTACCAACGACATAGGTAGGAAAAGGGGTGTGGAGGTAATAAACAAGTTTAGGGAGTTAGGCTGGAAGTTGAAAGTCAGGACAGACAGAGTTGTCATCTCTGGTTTGTTGCCGGTGCCACGTGATAGTGAGGCTAGGAATAGGGAGAGAGTGCAGTTGAACACGTGGCTGCAGGAATGGTGTAGGAGGGAGGGCTTCAGGTATTTGGATAATTGGAGCGCATTCTGGGGAAGGTGGGACCTGTACAAGCAGGACGGGTTGCATCTGAACCAGAGGGGCACCAATATCCTGGGAGTGAGGTTTGCTAGTACTCTTCGGGAGGGTTTAAACTAATTTGGCAGGGGAATGGGAACCGGATTTGTAGTCCAGCAACTAAGGTAGCCGATATTCAGGACGCCAAAGCATGTAATGAGGCAGTGGGGAAGGGAACACTGACAAAGGAGAGTATTTGCAGGCACGGAGATGGGTTGAAGTGTGTATACTTCAACGCAAGAAGCATCAGGAATAAGGTGGGTGAACTTAAGGCATGGATCGGTACTTGGGACTACGATGTGGTGGCCATCACGGAAACTTGGATAGAAGAGGGGCAGAAATGGTTGTTGGAGGTCCCTGGTTATAGATGTTTCAATAAGATTAGGGAGGGTGGTAAAAGAGGTGGGGGGGTGGCATTATTAATTTGAGATAGTATAACAGCTGCAGAAAGGCAGTTCGAGGAGTATCACCCTATTGAGGTAGTATGGGTTGAAGTCAGAAATAGGAAAGGAGCAGTCACCTTGTTAGGAGTTTTCTATAGGCCCCCCAATAGTAGCAGAGATGTGGAGGAACAGATTGGGAAACAGATTTTGGAAAGGTGCAGAAGTCATAGGGTGGTAGTCATGGGCGACTTTAACTTCCCAAATATTGAGTGGAAACTCTTTAGATCAAATAGTTTGGATGGGGTGGTGTTTGTGCAGTGTGTCCAGGAAGCTTTTCTAACACAGTATGTAGATTGTCCAACCAGAGGAGGGGCAATATTGGATTTAGTACTGGGTAATGAACCAGGGCAAGTGATAGATTTGTTAGTGGGGGAGCATTTTGGAGATAGTGACCACAATTCTGTGACTTTCACTTTAGTAATGGAGAGGGATAGGTACGTGCAACAGGGCAAGGTTTACAATTGGGGGAAGGGTAAATACGATGTTGTCAGACAAGAATTGAAGTGCATAAGTTGGGAACATAGGCTGGCAGGGAAGGACACAAGTGAAATGTGGAACTTGTTCAAGGAACAGGTGCTACGTGTCCTTGATATGTATGTCCCTGTCAGGCAGGGAAGAGATGGTCGAGTGAGGGAACCATGGTTGACAAGAGAGGTTGAATGTCTTGTTAAGAGGAAAAAGGTGACTTATGTAAGGCTGAGGAAACAAGGTTCAGACAGGGCATTGGAGGGATACAAGATAGCCAGGAGGGAACTGAAGAAAGGGATTAGGAGAGCTAAGAGAGGGCATGAACAATCTTTGGCGGGTAGGATCAAGGAAAACCCCAAGGCCTTTTACACATATGTGAGAAATATGAGAATGACTAGAGCGAGGGTAGGTCCGATCAAGGACAGTAGCGGGAGATTGTGTATTGGGTCTGAAGAGATAGGCGAGGTCTTGAATGAGTACTTTTCTTCTGTATTTACAAATGAGAGGGGCGATATTGTTGGAGAGGACAGTGTGAAACAGATTGGTAAGCTCGAGGAAATACTTGTTAGGAAGGAAGATGTGTTGGGCATTTTGAAAAACTTGAGGATAGACAAGTCCCCCGGGCCTGACGGGTTATATCCAAGGATTCTATGGGAAGCAAGAGATGAAATTGCAGAGCCGTTGGCAATTATCTTTTCGTCCTCACTGTCAACAGGGGTGGTACCAGGGGATTGGAGAGTGGCGAATGTCGTGCCCCTGTTCAAAAAAGGGACTAGGGATAACCCTGGGAATTACAGGCCAGTTAGTCTTACTTCGGTGGTAGGCAAAGTAATGGAAAGGGTACTGAAGGATAGGATTTCTGAGCATCTGGAAAGACACTGCTTGATTAGGGATAGTCAGCACGGATTTGTGAGGGGTAGGTCTTGCCTTACAAATCTTATTGAATTCTTTGAGGAGGTGACCAAGCATGTGGATGAATGTAAAGCAGTGGATGTAGTGTACATGGATTTTAGTAAGGCATTTGATAAAGTTCCCCATGGTAGGCTTCTGCACAAAGTAAGGAGGCATGGGATAGTGGGAAATTTGGCCAGTTGGATAACGAACTGGCTAACCGATAGAAGTCAGAGAGTGGTGGTGGATGGCAAATATTCAGCCTGGATCCCAGTTACCAGTGGTGTACCGCAGGGATCAGTTCTGGGTCCTCTGCTGTTTGTGATTTTCATTAATGACTTGGATGAGGGAGTTGAAGGGTGGGTCAGTAAATTTGCAGACGATACGAAGATTGGTGGAGTTGTGGATAGTAAGGAGGGCTGTTGTCGGCTGCAAAGAGACATAGATAGGATGCAGAGCTGGGCTGAGAAGTGGCAGATGGAGTTTAACCCTGAAAAGTGTGAGGTTGTCCATTTTGGAAGGACAAATATGAATGTGGAATACAGGGTTAACGGTAGAGTTCTTGGCATTGTGGAGGAGCAGAGAGACCTTGGGTTCTATGTTCATACATCTTTGAAAGTTGCCACTCAAGTGGATAGAGCTGTGAAGAAGGCCTATGGTGTGCTCGCGTTCATTAACAGAGGGATTGAATTTAAGAGCCGTGAGGTGATGATGCAGCTGTACAAAACTTTGGTAAGGCCACATTTGGAGTACTGTGTACAGTTCTGGTCGCCTCATTTTAGGAAGGATGTGGAAGCTCTGGAAAAGGTGCAAAGAAGATTTACCAGGATGTTGCCTGGAATGGAGAGTAGGTCTTACGAGGAAAGGTTGAGGGTGCTAGGCCTTTTCTCATTAGAGCGGAGAAGGATGAGGGGCGACTTGATAGAGGTTTATAAGATGATCAGGGGAATAGATAGAGTAGACA
Source organism: Scyliorhinus torazame (assembly GCF_047496885.1). Taxonomy (NCBI): domain Eukaryota; kingdom Metazoa; phylum Chordata; class Chondrichthyes; order Carcharhiniformes; family Scyliorhinidae; genus Scyliorhinus; species Scyliorhinus torazame. Next base: position 418,173 of record NW_027307829.1, read on the forward strand.
GTCAGAGACTTTTTCCCCAGGTGGAACACACCATTACAAGGGGACATAAATTTAAGGTGAAAGGTGGAAGATATAGGAAGGATATCAGAGGTAGGTTCTTTACCCAGAGAGTAGTGGGGGCATGGAATGCACTGCCTGTGGAAGTAGTTGAGTCGGAAACATTAGTGACCTTCAAGCAGCTGTTGGATAGGTACATGGATTACGGGAAAATTATATAGTGTAGATTTATTTGTTCTTAAGGGCAGCACGGTAGCATTGTGGATAGCACAATTGCTTCACAGATCCATGGTCCCAGGTTCGATTTCGGCTTGGGTCATTGTCTGTGCGGAGTCTGCACGTCCTCCCCGTGTCTGCGTGGGTTTCCTCCGGGTGCTCCGGTTTCCTCCCACAGTCCAAAGATGTGCAGGTTAGGTGAATTGGCCAATGATAAATTGCCCTTAATGTCCAAAATTGCCCTTGGTGTTGGGTGGAGGTGTTGAGTTTGGGTAGGGTGCTCTTTCCAAGAGCTGGTGCAGACTCAGGGGGCCGAATGGCCTCCTTCTGCACTGTAGATTCAATGATAATCTATGATTAATCTAGGACAAAGGTTCGGCACAACATCGTGGGCCGAAGGGCCTGTTCTGTGCTGTATTTTCTATGTTCTATGTTCTATGTAGTACACAATGTTCCACACCCCCATCAGACACCCAGCACACCGCACACCACTGACAGTACACAATGTACCACACCCCCATCAGACACCCAGCACACCACACACAACTGACAGTACACAATGTACCACACCCCCATCAGACACCCAGCACACCACACACCACTGACAGTACACAATGTACCACAGCCCCATCAGACACCCATCACACCGGACACCACTGACAGTACACAATGTACCACACCCCCATCAGACACCCAGCACACCGCACACCACTGACATTACACAATATACCACACCCCCATCAGGCACCCAGCACACCACACACCACTGACAGTACACAATGTACCACACCCCCATCAGGCACCCAGCACACCGCACACCACTGACAGTACACAATGTACCACACCCCCATCAGGCACCCAGCACACCGCACACCACTGACAGTACACAATGTACCAGAGCCGCATCAGGCACACAGCGCACCGCACACCACTGACAGTACACAATGTACCTCACCCCGATCAGACACCCAGCACACCGCACACCACTGACAGCACACAATGTACCACAGTCCCATCAGGCACCCAGCACACCGCACACCACTGAAAGTACACATTGTACCACACCCTCATCAGACACCCAGCACACCGCACACCACTGAAAGTACACATTGTACCACACCCCCATCAGACACCCAGTCCCCGCATACCACTGACAGTACACAATGTACCACACCCCCATCAGACACCCAGCACACCACACACAACTGATGGCACACAATTTACGACTGCCCCATCAGACACCCAGCACACCACACACAACTGACGGTACACAATTTACGACTGCCCCATCAGACACCTAGCACACCGCACAGCACTGACAGTACACAATGTACCACACCCCCATCAGGCACCCAGCACACCACACACCACTGACAGTACACAATGAAGCACACCACCATCAGACACCCAGCACACCGCACAGCACTGACAGTACACAATGTACCACACCACCATCAGACACCCAGCACACCGCACACCACTGACAGTACACAATGTACCACACCCCCATCAGGCACACAGCTCAACACACACCACTGACAGTACACAATGTACCACATCCCCATCAGACACCCAGCACACCGCACACCACTGACAGTACACAATGTAGCACACCACCATCAGACACCCAGCACACCGCACAGCACTGACAGTACACAATGTACCACACCCCCATCAGACACCCACCACACCGCACACCACTGACAGTACACAATGTACCACAGCCCCATCAGGAAAACAGCTCACCGCACACCACTGACAGCACACAATGTACCACAGCCCAAACAGACACCCTGCACACCACACACCACTGTCAGTACACAATGTACCACAGCCCCATCAGACACCTAGCACACCGCACACCACTGATAGTACACAATGTACCAAACCCCCATCAGGCACCCAGCACACCGCACACCACTGACAGTACACAATGTACCACACCCCCATCAGGCACCCAGCACACCGCACACCACTGACAGTACACAATGTACCACAGCCCCATCAGGAACCCAGCTCACCGCACACCACTGACAGTACACAATGTACCACACCCCCATCAGACACACAGCACACCGCACACCACTGACAGTACACAATGTACCACACCCCCATCAGGCACCCAGCACACCGCACACCACTGACAGTACACAATGTACCACAGCCCCATCAGGCACCCAGCACACCGCACACCACTGACAGTCCACAATGTACTAAACCTCCATCAGGGACCCAGCACACCGCACACCACTGACAGTACACAATGTACCACAGCCCCATCAGACACACAGCACAACGCACACCACTGACAGTACACAATGTACCACACCCCCATCAGACACCCAGCACACCGCACAGCACTGACAGTACACAATGTACCACACCCCCATCAGACACCCTGCACACCGCACACCACTGACAGTCCACAATATACGAAAGCCCCATCAGACACCCAGCTCACCGCACACCACTGACAGACACAATGTACCACACCCCCATCAGACACCCAGCACACCACACACCACTGACAGTACACAATGTACCACACCCCCATCAGACACACAGCACACCGCACACCACTGACAGTACACAATGTACCACACCCCCATCAGGCACCCAGCACACCGCACACCACTGACAGTACACAATGTACCACACCCCCATCAGACACCCAGCACACCACACACCACTGACAGTACACAATGTACCACACCCCCATCAGGCACCCAGCACACCACACACCACTGACAGTACACAATGTACCACACCCCCATCAGGCACCCAGCACACCGCACACCACTGACAGTACACAATGTACCACACCCCCATCAGACACCCAGCACACCACGCACCACTGACAGTACACAATGTACCACACCCCCATCAGATACCCAGCACACCGCACACCACTGACAGTACACAATGTACCACACCCCCATCAGGCACCCAGCACACCGCACACCACTGACAGTCCACAATGTACTAAACCTCCATCAGGGACCCAGCACACCGCACACCACTGACAGTACACAATGTACCACAGCCCCATCAGACACACAGCACAACGCACACCACTGACAGTCCACAATATACCAAAGCCCCATCAGACACCCAGCTCACCGCACACCACTGACAGTACACAATGTACCACACCCCCATCAGACACCCAGCACACCGCACACCACTGACATTACACAATATACCACACCCCCATCAGGCACCCAGCACACCACACACCACTGACAGTACACAATGTACCACAGCCCCATCAGACACCCAGCACACCACACACCACTGACAGTACACAATGTACCACACCCCCATCAGACACCCAGCACACCGCACACCACTGACAGTACACAATGTACCACACCCCCATCAGGCACCCAGCACACCGCACACCACTGACAGTACACAATGTACCACACCTCCATCAGACACCCAGCACACCGCACAGCACTGACAGTACACAATGTACCACACCCCCATCAGACACCCAGCACACCACACACCACTGACTGTACACAATGTACCACACCCCCATCAGACACCCAGCACACCGCACACCATTGACAATATACAATGTACCACACCCTCATCAGGCACCCAGCACACCGCACACCACTGACAGTACACAATGTACCACACCTCCATCAGACACCCAGCACACCGCACAGCATTGACAGTACACAATGTACCACACCCCCATCAGACACCCAGCACTCCACACACCACTGACAGTACACAATGTACCAAACCCCCATCAGGCACCCAGCACACCGCACACCACTGACAGTACACAATGTACCACACCACCATCAGACACCCAGCTCAACACACACCACTGACAGTACACAATGTACCACATCCCCATCAGACACCCAGCACACCGCACACCACTGACAGTACACAATGTAGCACACCACCATCAGACACCCAGCTCAACACACACCACTGACAGTACACAATGTACCACACCACCATCAGACACCCAGCACACCGCACACCACTGACAGTACACAATGTACCACACCCCCATCAGGCACACAGCTCAACACACACCACTGACAGTACACAATGTACCACATCCCCATCAGACACCCAGCACACCGCACACCACTGACAGTACACAATGTAGCACACCACCATCAGACACCCAGCACACCGCACAGCACTGACAGTACACAATGTACCACACACCCATCAGACACCCACCACACCGCACACCACTGACAGTACACAATGTACCACAGCCCCATCAGGAAAACAGCTCACCGCACACCACTGACAGCACACAATGTACCACAGCCCAAACAGACACCCTGCACACCACACACCACTGTCAGTACACAATGTACCACAGCCCCATCAGACACCTAGCACACCGCACACCACTGACAGTACACAATGCACCACACCCCCATCAGGCACCCTGCACACCGCACACCACTGACAGTACACAATGTACCACAGCCCCATCAGGAACCCAGCTCACCGCACACCACTGACAGTACACAATGTACCACACCCCCATCAGACACACAGCACACCGCACACCACTGACAGTACACAATGTACCACACCCCCATCAGGCACCCAGCACACCGCACACCACTGACAGTACACAATGTACCACACCCCCATCAGACATGCAGCACACCGCACACCACTGACAATACACAATGTACCACAGCCCCATCAGGCACCCAGCACACCGCACACCACTGACAGTCCACAATGTACTAAACCTCCATCAGGGACCCAGCACACCGCACACCACTGACAGTACACAATGTACCACAGCCCCATCAGACACCCAGCACACCGCACACCACTGACAGTACACAATGTACCACATCCCCATCAGACACACAGCACAACGCACACCACTGACAGTCCACAATATACCAAAGCCCCATCAGACACCCAGCTCACCGCACACCACTGACAGTACACAATGTACCACACCCCCATCAGACACCCAGCACACCGCACACCACTGACATTACACAATATACCACACCCCCATCAGGCACCCAGCACACCACACACCACTGACAGTACACAATGTACCACAGCCCCATCAGACACCCAGCACACCACACACCACTGACAGTACACAATGTACCACACCCCCATCAGACACCCAGCACACCGCACACCACTGACAGTACACAATGTACCACACCCCCATCAGGCACCCAGCACACCGCACACCACTGACAGTACACAATGTACCACACCTCCATCAGACACCCAGCACACCGCACAGCACTGACAGTACACAATGTACCACACCCCCATCAGACACCCAGCACACCACACACCACTGACTGTACAAAATGTACCACACCCCCATCAGACACCCAGCACACCGCACACCATTGACAATATACAATGTACCACACCCTCATCAGGCACCCAGCACACCGCACACCACTGACAGTACACAATGTACCACACCTCCATCAGACACCCAGCACACCGCACAGCATTGACAGTACACAATGTACCACACCCCCATCAGACACCCAGCACTCCACACACCACTGACAGTACACAATGTACCACACCCCCATCAGGCACCCAGCACACCGCACACCACTGACAGTACACAATGTACCACACCACCATCAGACACCCAGCACACCGCACAGCACTGACAGTACACAATGTACCACACCCCCATCAGACACCCAGCACACCACACACCACTGACAGTACACAATGTACCACACCACCATCAGACACCCAGCACACCGCACACCACTGACAGTACACAATGTACCACACCCCCATCAGGCACACAGCTCAACACACACCACTGACAGTACACAATGTACCACACCACCATCAGACACCCAGCACACCGCACACCACTGACAGTACACAATGTACCACACCCCCATCAGACACCCACAACACCGCACACCACTGACAGTACACAATGTACCACACCCCCATCAGGCACCCAGCACACCGCACAACACTGACAGTACACAATGTACCACAGCCCCAACAGACACCCTGCACACCACACACCACTGTCAGTACACAATGTACCACAGCCCCATCAGACACCTAGCACACCGCACACCACTGACAGTACACAATGTACCACACCCCCATCAGGCACCCAGTACACCGCACACCACTGACAATACACAATGTACCACAGCCCCATCAGACACCCAGCACACCGCACACCACTGACAGTACACGATGTATCACAGCCCAATCAGGCACCCAGCACACCGCACACCACTGACAGTACACAATGTACCACACCCCCATCAGGCACCCAGCACACCGCACACCACTGACAGTACACAATTTACCACTGCCCCATCAGACACCCAGCACACAGCACACCACTGACAGTACACAATGTACCACACCCCCATCAGACACCCAGCACACCGCACACCACTGACAGTACACAATGTACCACACCCCCATCAGACACCCAGCACACCGCACACCACTGACAGTACACAATGTACCACACCCCCATCAGGCACCCAGCACACCACACACCACTGACAGTACGCAATGTACCACACCACCATCAGACACCCAGCACACCGCACACCACTGACAGTACGCAATGTACCACACCCCATCAGACACCCAGCACACCGCACAGCACTGACAGTACACAATGTACCACACCCCCATCAGACACCCAGCACACCACTGACAGTACACAATGTACCACAGCCCCATCAGGAACCCAGCTCACCGCACACCACTGACAGCACACAATGTACCACACCCCTATCTGACATCCAGCACACCGCACACCACTGACAGTACACAATGTACCACACCCCCATCAGACACCCTGCTCACCACACACCACTGACAGTACGCAGTATATCACACACCCATCAGACACCCAGTACACAACATACCACTGACAGTACACAATGTACCAGTCCCCATCAGGCACCCAGCTCAACACACACCAGTGACAGTACACAATGGACCACACCCCCATCAAGCACCCAGCACACCGCAAACCACTGACAGTACACAATGTACCACAGCCCCATCAGACACCCAGCACACCACACACCACTGACAGTACACAATGTAGCACTCCCCCATCAGGCACACAGCAAACCGCACACCACTGACAATACACAATGTACCACAGCCCCATCAGACACCCAGCACACCGCACACCACTGACAGTACACGATGTATCACAGCCCCATCAGGCACCCAGTACACCGCACACCACTGACAATACACAATGTACCACAGCCCCATCAGACACGCAGCACACCGCACACCACTGACAGTACACGATGTATCACAGCCCCATCAGGCACCCAGCACACCGCACACCACTGACAGTACACAATGTACCACACCCCCATCAGGCACCCAGCACATCGCACACCACTGACAGTACACAATTTACCGCTGCCCCATCAGACACCCAGCACACAGCACACCACTGACAGTACACAATGTACCACACCCCCATCAGACACCCAGCACACCACACACCACTGACAGTCCACAATATACCACACCACCATCAGACACCCAGCACACCACACACCACTGACAGTACACAATGTACCACACCCCCATCAGACACACAGCACAACGCACACCACTGACAGTACACAATGTACCACACCCCCATCAGACACCCAGCACACCACACACCACTGACAGTCCACAATATACCAAACCCCCATCAGACACACAACACAACGCACACCACTGACAGTACACAATGCACCAAAGCCCCATCAGACACCCAGCACACCGTACACCACTGACAGTGCACAATGTACCAGACCCCCATCAGACACCCAGCACACCGCACACCACTGACATTACACAATATACCAAACCCCCATCAGACACACAGCACAACGCACACCACTGACAGTACACAATGTACCACACCCCCATCAGACACCCAGCACACCGCACACCACTGACAGTGCACAATGTACCACACCCCCATCAGGCACCCAGCACACTGCACACCACTGACATTACACAATATACCACACCCCCATCAGGCACCCAGCACACCACACACCACTGACAGTACACAATGTACCACAGCCCCATCAGGCACCCAGCTCACCGCACACCATTGACAGTACACAATGTACCACAGCCACATCAGGCACCCAGCACACCGCACACCACTGACAGTACACAATGTACCACAGGCCCATCATGCACCCAGCACACCGCACACCACTTACAGTGCACAATGTACCACACCCCCATCAGGCACCCAGCACACCGCACACCACTGACAGTACACAATGTACCAGAGCCCCATCAGGCACACAGCACACCACACACCACTGACAGTACACAATGTACCACACCCCCATCAGACACCCAGCACACCACACACCACTGACAGTACACAATGTACCACACCACCATCAGACACCCAGCACACCGCACAGCACTGACAGTACACAATGTACCACACCCCCATCAGACACCCAGCACTCCACACACCACTGACAGTACAAAATGTAGCACACCCCCATCAGACACCCAGCACACCACACACCACTGACAGTACACAATGTACCACACCACCATCAGACACCCAGCACACCGCACAGCACTGACAGTACACAATGTACCACACCCCCATCAGACACCCGGCACACCACACACCACTGACAGTACACAATGTACCACAGCCCCATCAGACACCCAGCACTCCACACACCACTGACAGTACAAAATGTACCACACCACCATCAGACACCCAGCACACCGCACACCACTGACAGTACACAATGTACCACACCCCCATCAGGCACACAGCTCAACACACACCACTGACAGTACACAATGTACCACACCCCCATCAGACATCCAGCACACCGCACACCACTGACAGTACACAATGTACCACACCCCCATCAGACACCCACAACACCGCACACCACTGACAGTACACAATGTACCACACCCCCATCAGGCACCCAGCACACCGCAGAACTCTGACAGTACACAATGTACCACAGCCCCAACAGACACCCTGCACACCACACACCACTGACAGTACACGATGTATCACAGCCCCATCAGACACCCAGCACACCGCACACCACTGACAGTACACAATGTACCACACCCCCATCAGGCACCCAGCACACCGCACACCACTGACAGTACACGATGTATCACAGCCCTATCAGACACCCAGCACACCGCACACCACTGACAGAACACAATGTACCACACCCCCATCAGGCACCCAGCACACCGCACACCACTGACAGTACACAATTTACCACTGCCCCATCAGACACCCAGCACACAGCACACCACTGACAGTACACAATGTACCACACCCCCATCAGACACCCAGCACACCGCACACCACTGACAGTACACAATGTACCACAGCCCCATCAGGCAACCAGCTCACCACACACCAGTGACAGACACAGTGCACCACAGCCCTATCAGACAGCCAGCACACCGCACACCACTGACAGTACACAATGTACCGCACCCCCATCAGGCACCCAGCACACCGCACACCACTGACAGTACACAATGTACCACACCCCCATCAGGCACCCAGCACACCACACACCACTGACAGTACGCAATGTACCACACCCCTATCTGACATCCAGCACACCGCACACCACTGACAGTACACAATGTACCACACCCCCATCAGACACCCTGCTCACCACACACCACTGACAGTACACAGTATATCACACCCCCATCAGACACCCAGTACACAACATACCACTGACAGTACACAATGTACCAGTCCCCATCAGGCACCCAGCTCAACACACACCAGTGACAGTACACAATGGACCACACCCCCATCAAGCACCCAGCACACCGCAAACCACTGACAGTACACAATGTACCACAGCCCCATCAGTCACCCAGCACACCACACACCACTGACAGTACACAATGTAGCACTCCCCCATCAGGCACCCAGCACACTGCACACCACTGACAGTACACAATGTACCACACCCCCATCAGACACCCAGCACACCGCACACCACTGACAGTACACAATGTACCACACCCCCATCAGACACTCAGCACACCGCACACCACTGACAGTACACAATGTATCACAGCCCCATCAGACACCCAGCACACCGCACACCACTGACAGTACACAATGTACCACACCCCCATCAGACACCCAGCACACCGCACACCACTGACAGTACACAATGTACCACAGCCCCATCAGACACCCAGCACACCGCACACCACTGACAGTACACAATGTACCACACCCCCATCAGACACCCAGCACACCGCACACCACTGACAGTACACAATGTACCACACCCCCATCAGACACCCAGCACACCGCACACCACTGACAGTACACAATGTACCACACCCCCATCAGACACCCAGCACACCACACACCACTGACAGTACACAATTTACCACTGCCCCATCAGACACCCAGCACACAGCACACCACTGTCAGTACACAATGTACCACAGCCCCATCAGACACCCAGCACACCGCACACCACTGACAGTACACAATGTACCACACCCCCATCAGACACCCAGCACACCGCACACCACTGACAGTACACAATGTACCACAGCCCCATCAGGCAACCAGCTCACCACACACCAGTGACAGACACAGTGCACCACAGCCCTATCAGACACCCAGCACACCACACACCACTGAAAGTACACAATGTACCACACCCCCATCAGGCACCCAGCACACCACACACCACTGACAGTACGCAATGTACCACACCACCATTAGACACCCAGCACACCGCACACCACTGACAGTACACAATGTACCACAGCCCCATCAGGAACCCAGCTCACCGCACACCACTGACAGCACACAATGTACCACACCCCTATCTGACATCCAGCTCACCGCACACCAGTGACAGTACACAATGTACCACACCCCCATCAGACACCCTGCTCACCACACACCACTGACAGTACACAGTATATCACACCCCCATCAGACACCCAGTACACAACATACCACTGACAGTACACAATGTACCAGTCCCCATCAGGCACCCAGCTCAACACACACCAGTGACAGTACACAATGTAGCACTCCCCCATCAGGCACCCAGCACACTGCACACCACTGACAGTACACAATGTACCACACCCCCATCAGACACCCAGCACACCGCACACCACTGATAGTACACAATGTACCACACCCCCATCAGACACCCAGCACACCGCACACCACTGATAGTACACAATGTACCACACCCCCATCAGACACCCAGCACACCGCACACCACTGACAGTACACAATGTACCACAGCCCCATCAGGCACACAGCACACTGCACACAACTGACAGTACACAATGTAGCACTCCCCCATCAGGCACCCAGCACACTGCACACCACTGACAGTACACAATGTACCACACCCCCATCAGACACCCAGCACACCGCACACCACTGATAGTACACAATGTACCACACCCCCATCAGACACCCAGCACACCGCACACCACTGATAGTACACAATGTACCACACCCCCATCAGACACCCAGCACACCGCACACCACTGACAGTACACAATGTACCACACCCCCATCAGTCACCCAGCACACCACACACCACTGACAGTACACAATGTAGCACTCCCCCATCAGGCACCCAGCACACTGCACACCACTGACAGTACACAATGTACCACACCCCCATCAGACACCCAGCACACCGCACACCACTGATAGTACACAATGTACCACACCCCCATCAGACACCCAGCACACCGCACACCACTGACAGTACACAATGTACCACAGCCCCATCAGGCACACAGCACACTGCACACAACTGACAGTACACAATGTACCACAGCCCCATCAGACACCCAGCACACCGCACACCACTGACAGTACACGATGTATCACAGCCCCATCAGGCACCCAGTACACCGCACACCACTGACAATAAACAATGTACCACAGCCCCATCAGACACCCAGCACACCGCACACCACTGACAGTACACGATGTATCACAGCCCCATCAGGCACCCAGCACACCGCACACCACTGACAGTACACAAAGTACCACACCCCATCAGGCACCCAGCACACCGCACACCACTGACAGTACACAATTTACCACTGCCCCATTAGATACCCAGCACACAGCACACCACTGACAGTACACAATGTACCACACCCCCATCAGACACCCAGCACACCACACACCACTGACAGTCCACAATATACCAAACCCCCATCAGACACACAGCACAACGCACTCCACTGACAGTACACAATGTACCACACCCCCATCAGACACCCAGCACACCACACACCACTGACAGTCCACAATATACCAAACCCCCATCAGACACACAGCACAACGCACACCACTGACAGTACACAATGCACCAAAGCCCCATCAGACACCCAGCACACCGCACACCACTGACAGTACACAATGTACCACACCCCCATCAGACACCCAGCACACCGCACACCACTGACATTACACAATATACCACACCCCCATCAGGCACCCAGCACACCACACACCAATGACAGTACACAATGTACCACAGCCCCATCAGGCACCCAGCTCACCGCACACCATTGACAGTACACAATGTACCACAGCCACATCAGGCACCCAGCACACCGCACACCACTGACAGTACACAATGTACCACAGGCCCATCATGCACCCAGCACACCGCACACCACTTACAGTACACAATGTACCACACCCCCATCAGGCACCCAGCACACCGCACACCACTGACAGTACACAATGTACCAGAGCCCCATCAGGCACACAGCACACCACACACCACTGACAGTACACAATGTACCACACCCCCATCAGACACCCAGCACACCACACACCACTGACAGTACACAATGTACCACACCACCATCAGACACCCAGCACACCGCACAGCACTGACAGTACACAATGTACCACACCCCCATCAGACACCCAGCACTCCACACACCACTGACAGTACACAATGTAGCACACCCCCATCAGACACCCAGCACACCACACACCACTGACAGTACACAATGTACCACATCACCATCAGACACCCAGCACACCGCACAGCACTGACAGTACACAATGTACCACACCCCCATCAGACACCCAGCACACCACACACCACTGACAGTACACAATGTACCACACCACCATCAGACACCCAGCACACCGCACACCACTGACAGTACACAATGTACCACACCCCCATCAGGCACACAGCTCAACACACACCACTGACAGTACACAATGTACCACACCACCATCAGACACCCAGCACACCGCACACCACTGACAGTACACAATGTACCACACCCCCATCAGACACCCACAACACCGCACACCACTGACAGTACACAATGTACCACACCCCCATCAGGCACCCAGCACACCGCACAACACTGACAGTACACAATGTACCACAGCCCCAACAGACACCCTGCACACCACACACCACTGTCAGTACACAATGTACCACAGCCCCATCAGACACCTAGCACACCGCACACCACTGACAGTACACAATGTACCACACCTCCATCAGGCACCCAGTACACCGCACACCACTGACAATACACAATGTACCACAGCCCCATCAGACACCCAGCACACCGCACACCACTGACAGTACACGATGTATCACAGCCCCATCAGGCACCCAGCACACCGCACACCACTGACAGTAGACAATGTAGCACTCCCCCATCAGGCACCCAGCACACTGCACACCACTGACAGTACACAATGTAGCACACCCCCATCAGACACCCAGCACACCGCACACCACTGACAGTACACGATGTATCACAGCCCCATCAGACACCCAGCACACCGCACACCACTGAAAGTACACAATGTACCACACCCCCATCAGGCACCCAGCACACCGCACACCACTGACAGTACACAATGTACCACACCCCCATCAGGCACCCAGCACACCGCACACCACTGACAGTACTCAATGTACCACACCACCATTAGACACCCAGCACACCGCACACCACTGACAGTACACAATGTACCACACCCCCATCAGACACCCAGCACACCGCACAGCACTGACAGTACACAATGTACCACACCCCCATCAGACACCCAGCACACCACTGACAGTACACAATGTACCACAGCCCCATCAGGAACCCAGCTCACCGCACACCACTGACAGCACACAATGTACCACACCTCCATCAGACACCCAGCACACCGCACACCACTGACAGTACACAATGTACCACACCCCCATCAGACACCCAGCACACCACTGACAGTACACAATGTACCACAGCCCCATCAGGAACCCAGCTCACCGCACACCACTGACAGCACACAATGTACCACACCCCCATCAGACACCCAGCACACCGCACACCACTGACAGTACACAATGTACCACACCCCCATCAGACACCCAGCACACCGCACACCACTGACAGTACACAGTATATCACACCCCCATCAGACAGCCAGTACACAACATACCACTGACAGTACACAATGTACCAGTCCCCATCAGGCACCCAGCTCAACACACACCAGTGACAGTACACAATGGACCACACCCCCATCAGTCACCCAGCACACCACACACCACTGACAGTACACAATGTAGCACTCCCCCATCAGGCACCCAGCACACTGCACACCACTGACAGTACACAATGTACCACAGCCCCATCAGGCACACAGCACACCGCACACCACTGATAGTACACAATGTACCACACCCCCATCAGACACCCAGCACACCGCACACCACTGACAGTACACAATGTACCACAGCCCTATCAGGCACACAGCACACTGCACACAACTGACAGTACACAATGTTCCACTACCCCATTAGGCACCCAGCACACCGCACACCACTGACAGTACACAAAGTACCACAGCCCCATCAGACACCCAGCACACCGCACACCACTGACAGTACACAATGTATCACACCCTCATCAGGCACCCAGCACACCGCACACCACTGACAGTACACAATGTAACACAGCCCCATCAGACACCATCACACCGGACACCACTGACAGTACACAATGTACCACACCCCCATCAGACACCCAGCACACCGCACACCACTGACAGTACACAATGTACCACAGCCCCATCAGACAACCAGCACACCGCACACCACTGACAGTATACAATGTACCACAGCCCCATCAGACACCCAGCACACCGCACACCACTGACAGTACACAATGTACCACACCCCCATCAGGCACCCAGTACACCTCACACCACTGACAATACACAATGTACCACAGCCCCATCAGACACCCAGCACACCGCACACCACTGACAGTACACGATGTATCACAGCCCCATCAGGCACCCAGCACACCGCACACCACTGACAGTACACAATGTACCACACCCCCATCAGGCACCCAGCATACCGCACACCACTGACAGTACACAATTTACCACTGCCCCATCAGACACCCAGCACACAGCACACCACTGACAGTGCACAATGTACCACACCCCCATCAGACACCCAGCACACCGCACACCACTGACAGTACACAATGTACCACAGCCCCATCAGGCAACCAGCTCACCACACACCAGTGACAGACACAGTGCACCACAGCCCTATCAGACAGCCAGCACACAACACACCACTGAAAGTACACAATGTACCACACCCCCATCAGGCACCCAGCACACCACACACCACTGACAGTACGCAATGTAGCACACCCCCATCAGACACCCAGCACACCGCACACCACTGACAGTACACAATGTACCACACCCCCATCAGACACCCAGTACACCACTGACAGTACACAATGTACCACACCCCCCATCAGGAACCCAGCTCACCGCACACCACTGACAGCACACAATGTACCACAGCCCCATCAGTCACCCAGCACACCACACACCACTGACAGTACACAATGTAGCACTCCCCCATCAGACACCCTGCTCACCACACACCACTGACAGTACACAGTATATCACACCCCCATCAGACACCCAGTACACAACATACCACTGACAGTACACAATGTACCAGTCCCCATCAGGCACCCAGCTCAACACACACCAGTGACAGTACACAATGGACCACACCCCCATCAAGCACCCAGCACACCGCACACCACTGACAGTACACAATGTACCACACCCCCATCAGACACCCAGCACACCGCACACCACTGACAGTACACAATGTAGCACTCTCCCATCAGGCACCCAGCACACTGCACACCACTGACAGTACACAATGTACCACACCCCCATCAGACACCCAGCACACCGCACACCACTGACAGTACACAATGTACCACACCCCCATCAGACACCCAGTACACCACTGACAGTACAAAATGTACCACAGCCCCATCAGGAACCCAGCTCACCGCACACCACTGACAGCACACAATGTACCACAGCCCCATCAGTCACCCAGCACACCACACACCACTGACAGTACACAATGTAGCACTCCCCCATCAGACACCCTGCTCACCACACACCACTGACAGTACACAGTATATCACACCCCCATCAGACACCCAGTACACAACATACCACTGACAGTACACAATGCACCACACCCCCATCAGACACCCTGCTCATCACACACCACTGACAGTACACAGTATATCACACCCCCATCAGACACCCAGTACACAACATACCACTGACAGTACACAATGTACTAGTCCCCATCAGGCACCCAGCTCAACACACACCAGTGACAGTACACAATGGACCACACCCCCATCAAGCACCCAGCACACCGCACACCACTGACAGTACACAATGTACCACACCCCCATCAGACACCCAGCACACCGCACACCACTGACAGTACACAATGTAGCACTCTCCCATCAGGCACCCAGCACACTGCACACCACTGACAGTACACAATGTACCACAGCCCCATCAGGCACACAGCACACCGCACACCACTGACAATACACAATGTACCACAGCCCCATCAGACACCCAGCACACCGCACACCACTGACAGTACACGATGTATCACAGCCCCATCAGACACCCAGCACACCACACACCACTGACAGTACACAATTTACCACAGCCCCATCAGGCACCCAGCACACCGCACACCACTGACAGTACACAATGTACCACAGCCCCATCAGGCAACCAGCTCACCACACACCAGTGACAGACACAGTGCACCACAGCCCTATCAGACAGCCAGCACACCACACACCACTGAAAGTACACAATGTACCACAGTCCCATCAGGCACCCAGCACACCGCACACCACTGACAGTACACAATGTACCACACCCCCATCAGGCACCCAGCACACCGCACACCACTGACAGTACACAATGTACCACAGCCCCATCAGGCAACCAGCTCACCACACACCAGTGACAGACACAGTGCACCACAGCCCTATCAGACACCCAGCACACCGCACACCACTGAAAGTACACAATGCACCACACCCCCATCAGGCACCCAGCACACCGCACAGCACTGACAGTACACAATTTACCACAGCCCCATCAGGCAACCAGCACACCACACACCACTGACAGTACACAATGTACCACACCCCCATCAGGCACCCAGCACACCGCACACCACTGACAGTACACAATGTGCCACAGCCCCATCAGGCACCCAGCACACCGCACACCACTGACAGTACACAATGTACCACACCCCCATCAGACACCCAGCACACCGCACAGCACTGACAGTACACAATGTACCACACCCCCATCAGACACCCAGCACACCACTGACAGTACACAATGTACCACAGCCCCATCAGGAACCCAGCTCACCGCACACCACTGACAGCACACAATGTACCACACCCCTATCTGACATCCAGCTCACCGCACACCACTGACAGTACACAATGTACCACACCCCCATCAGACACCCTGCTCACCACACACCACTGACAGTACACAGTATATCACACCCCCATCAGACACCCAGTACACAACATACCACTGACAGTACACAATGTACCAGTCCCCATCAGGCACCCAGCTCAACACACACCAGTGACAGTACACAATTAACCACAGCCCCATCAGGCACCCAGCACACCGCACACCACTGACAGTACACAATGGACCACACCCCCATCAGTCACCCAGCACACCACACACCACTGACAGTACACAATGTAGCACTCCCCCATCAGGCACCCAGCACACTGCACACCACTGACAGTACACAATGTACCACAGCCCCATCAGGCACACAGCACACCGCACACCACTGATATTACACAATGTACCACACCCCCATCAGACACCCAGCACACCGCACACCACTGACAGTACACAATGTACCACAGCCCCATCAGGCACCCAGCACACCGCACACCACTGACAGTACACAATGTAACACAGCCCCATCAGACACCATCACACCGTACACCTCTGACAGTACACAATGTACCACACCCCCATCAGGCACCCAGCACACCGCACACCACTGACAGTACACAATGTACCACAGCCCCATCAGACACCCAGCACACCGCACACCACTGACAGTACACAATGTACCACAGCCCCATCAGACACCCAGCACACCGCACACCACTGACAGTACACAATGTACCACAGCCCCATCAGACACCCAGCACACCACACACCACTGACAGTACACAATGTACCACACCCCCATCAGACACCCAGCGCACCCACATCACTGACAGTACAGAAAGTACCACACCCCCATCAGGCACCCAGCACACCGCACACCACTGACAGTACACAATGTACCACACCCCCATCAGTCACCCAGCACACCGCACACCACTGACAGTACACAATGTACCATAGCCCCATCAGACACCATCACACCGGACACCACTGACAGTACACAATGTACCACACCCCCATCAGACACCCAGCACACCGCACACCACTGACAGTACACAATGTACCACACCCCCATCAGTCACCCAGCACACCGCACACCACTGACAGTACACAATGCACCACACCCCCATCAGGCACCCAGCACCCAGCACACCACTGACAGTACACAATGTACCACAACCCCATCAGTCACCCAGCACCCAGCACACCACTGACAGTACACAATGTACCACAACCCCATCAGACACCCAGCACACCGCACACCACTGACAGTACACAATGTACCACACCCCCATCAGGCACCGAGCTCATCGCACTCCACTGACAGTACACTATGTACCACATGCCCATCAGGCACCCAGCACACCGCACACCACTGACAGTACACAATGTACCACACCCCCTTCAGACACCCAGCACACCGCACACCACTGACAGTACACAATGTACCACACCCCCATCAGATACCCAGCACACCGCACACCACTGACAGTACACAATGTACCACACCCCCATCAGACACCATCACACCGGACACCACTGACAGTACACAAGGTACCACACCCCCATCAGGCACCGAGCTCATCGCACTCCACTGACAGTACACTATGTACCACACCCCCATCAGACACCCAGCACACCGAACACCACTGACAGTACACAATGTACCACAGCCCCATCAGACACACAGCACACCGCACACCACTGACAGTACACAATGTACCACAGCCCCATCAGACACCCAGCACATCACACACCACTGACAGTACACAATGTACCACACCCCCATCAGACACCCAGCGCACCCACACCACTGACAGTACACAATGTACCACACCACCATCAGACACCCAGCACACCGCACACCACTGACAGTACACAATGTACCACACCCCCATCAGACACCATCACACCGGACACCACTGACAGTACACAATGTACCACACCCCCATCAGGCACCGAGCTCATCGCACTCCACTGACAGTACACTATGTACCACACCCCCATCAGACACCCAGCACACCGAACACCACTGACAGTACACAATGTACCACAGCCCCATCAGACACACAGCACACCGCACACCACTGACAGTACACAATGTACCACAGCCCCATCAGACACCCAGCACACCACACACCACTGACAGTACACAATGTACCACACCCCCATCAGACACCCAGCGCACCCACACCACTGACAGTACACAATGTACCACACCCCCATCAGGCACCCAGCACACCGCACACCACTGACAGTACACAATGTACCACACCCCCATCAGGCACCCAGCACACCGCACACCACTGACAGTACACAATGTACCACAGCCCCATCAGGCACCCAGCACACCGCAAACCACTGACAGTTCACAATGTACCACACCCCCATCAGTCACCCAGCACACCGCACACCACTGACAGTACACAATGTACCACAGCCCCATCAGACACCATCACACCGGACACCACTGACAGTACACAATGTACCACACCCCCATCAGGCATCGAGCTCATCGCACACCACTGACAGTACACAATGTACCACACCCCCACCAGACACCCAGCACACCGCACACCACTGACAGTACACAATGTACCACAGCCCCATCAGACACCATCACACCGGACACCACTGACAGTACACAATGTACCACAGCCCCATCAGACACCCAGCACACCGCACACCACTGACAGTACACAATGTATCACACCCCCATCAGGCACCCAGCACACCGCACACCACTGACAGTACACAATGTACCACAGCCCCATCAGACACCCAGCACACCGCACACCACTGACAGTACACAATGTACCACAGCCCCATCAGACACCCAGCACACTGCACACCACTGACAGTACACAATGTACCACAGCCCCATCAGACACCCAGCACACCACACACCACTGACAGTACACAATGTACCACACCCCCATCAGACACCCAGCGCACCCACACCACTGACAGTACACAATGTACCACACCCCCATCAGGCACCCAGCACACCGCACACCACTGACAGTACACAATGTACCACACCCCCATCAGGCACCGAGCTCATCGCACTCCACTGACAGTACACTATGTACCACATCCCCATCAGGCACCCAGCACACCGCACACCACTGACAGTACACAATGTACCACACCCCCATCAGACACCCAGCACACCGCACACCACTGACAGTACACAATGTACCACACACCCATCAGACACCCAGCACACCGCACACCACTGACAGTACACAATGTACCACACCCCCATCAGACACCATCACACCGGACACCACTGACAGAACAAAATGTACCACACCCCCATCAGGCACCGAGCTCATCGCACACCACTGACAGTACACAATGTACCACACCCCCATCAGGCACCGAGCTCATCGCACACCACTGACAGTACACAATGTACCACACCCCCATCAGGCACCGAGCTCATCGCACTCCACTGACAGTACACTATGTACCACACCCCCATCAGTCACCCAGCACACCGAACACCCCTGAAAGTAGACATTGTACCACAGTCCCATCAGACACCCAGCTCCCCACACACCACTGACATGACACAATGTACCACAGCCCCATCAGGCACCCAGCACACCGCACAACACTGACAGTACACAATGTACCACACCCCCATCAGACACCCAGCACACCGCACACCACTGACGGTACACAATTTAACACTGCCTCATCAGACACCCAGCACACCGCACACCACTGACAGTACACAATGAACCACACCCCCATCAGACATCCAGCACACCGCACACCACTGACAGTACACAATGTACCACACCCCCATCAAACACCCAGCACACCGCACACCACAGACAGTACACAATGTACCATACCCCCATCAGACACCCAGCACACCGCACACCACTGACAGTACACAATGTACCACACCCCCATCAGGCACCCAGCACACCGCACACCACTGACAGTACACAATGTACCACAGCCCCATCAGACACACAGCACACCGCACACCACTGACAGTACACAATGTACCGCACCCCATCAGACATCCAGCTCACCGCACACCACTGACAGTACACAATGTACCACACTCCCATCAGACACCCAGGTCCCCGCACACCACTGACATGACACAATGTACCACACCCCCATCAGGCACCCAGGACCCCGCACACCACTGACAGTACACAATGTACCACAGCCCCATCAGACACCATCACACCGGACACCACTGACAGTACACAATGTACCACACCCCCATCAGGCACCCAGCACACCGCACACCACTGACAGTACACAATGTACCACAGCCCCATCAGACACCCAGCACACCGCACACCACTGACAGTACACAATGTACCACAGCCCCATCAGACACCCAGCACACTGCACACCACTGACAGTACACAATGTACCACAGCCCCATCAGACACCCAGCACACCACACACCACTGACAGTACACAATGTACCACACCCCCATCAGACACCCAGCACACCGCACACCACTGACAGTACACAATGTACCACACCCCCATCAGACACCCAGCACACCGCACACCACTGACAGTACACAATGTACCACACCCCCATCAGACACCATCACACCGGACACCACTGACAGTACAAAATGTACCACACCCCCATCAGGCACCGAGCTCATCGCACACCACTGACAGTACACAATGTACCACACCCCCATCAGACACCCAGCACACCGCACACCACTGACAGTACACAATGTACCACACCCCCATCAGACACTCAGCACACCGCACACCACTGACAGTACACAATGTACCACACCCCCATCAGGCACCGAGCTCATCGCACTGCACTGACAGTACACTATGTACCACACCCCCATCAGTCACCCAGCACACCGAACACCCCTGAAAGTAGACATTGTACCACAGTCCCATCAGACACACAGCACACCGCACACCACTGACAGTACACAATGTTCCACACCCCCATCAGACACCCAGCTCCCCACACACCACTGACATGACACAATGTACCACAGCCCCATCAGGCACCCAGCACACCGCACACCACTGACAGTACACAATGAACCACACCCCCATCAGACATCCAGCACACCGCACACCACTGACAGTACACAATGTACCACACCCCCATCAAACACCCAGCACACCGCACACCACAGAGAGTACACAATGTACCATACCCCCATCAGACACCCAGCACACCGCACACCACTGACAGTACACAATGTACCACACCCCCATCAGGCACCCAGCACACCGCACACCACTGACAGTACACAATGTACCACACCCCCATCAAGCACCCAGCACACCGCACACCACTGACAGTACACAATGTACCACACCCCCATCAGGCACCCAGCACACCGCACACCACTGACAGTACACAATGTACCACACCCCCATCAGGCACCCAGCACACCGCACACCACTGACAGTACACAATGTGCCACATCCCAATCAGGCACCCAGCACACCGCACACCACTGACAGTACACAATGTACCACACCCCCATCAAGCACCCAGCACACCGCACACCACTGACAGTACACAATGTAC
Source organism: Scyliorhinus torazame (assembly GCF_047496885.1). Taxonomy (NCBI): domain Eukaryota; kingdom Metazoa; phylum Chordata; class Chondrichthyes; order Carcharhiniformes; family Scyliorhinidae; genus Scyliorhinus; species Scyliorhinus torazame. The sequence goes on from NW_027307829.1 coordinate 441,869, forward strand.
CACACCCCCATCAGACACCCAGCACACCGCACACCACTGACAGTACACAATGTACCGCACGCCATCAGACATCCAGCACACCGCACACCACTGACAGTACACAATGTACCACACTCCCATCAGACACCCAGGTCCCCGCACACCACTGACATGACACAATGTACCACACCCCCATCAGGCACCCAGGTCCCCGCACACCACTGACATGACACAATGTACCACACCCCCATCAGGCACGCAGCACACTGCACACCACTGACAGTACACAATGTACCACACCCCCATCAGACACCCAGCACACCGCACACCACTGACAGTACACAATGTACCACAGCCATATCAGACACCTAGCACACCACACAACACTGACAGTACACAATGTACCACACCCCCATCAGACACCCAGCACACTGCACACCACTGACGGTACACAATTTACCACAGCCCCATCAGACACCCAGCACACCGCACACCACTGACAGTACACAATGTACGACACCCCCATTAGACACCCAGCACACCGCACACCACTGACAGTAAACAATGTACCACACCCCCATCAGACACCCAGCACACCGCACACCACTGACAGTACACAATGTACCACACCCCCATTAGACACCCAGCACACCGCACACCACTGACAGTACACAATTTACCACAGCCCCATCAGACACCCAGCACACCGCACACCACTGACAGTACACAATGTACGACACCCCCATTAGACACCCAGCACACCGCACACCACTGACAGTAAACAATGTACCACACCCCCATCAGGCACCCAGCTCAACACACAGGACTGACAGTACACAATGTACCACAGCACCATCAGGAACCCAGCTCACCCACACCACTGACAGCACACAATGTACCACACCCCTATCTGACATCTAGCACACCGCACACCACTGACAGTACACAATGTACCACAGCCCCATCAGACACCCTGCACACCACACATCACTGACAGTACACAATGTACCACACCCCCATCAGACACCCAGCGCACCCACACCACTGACAGTACACAATGTACCACACCCCCATCAGGCACCCAGCACACCGCACACCACTGACAGTACACAATGTACCACACCCCCATCAGGCACCCAGCACACCACACACCACTGACAGTACACAATGTACCACACCCCCATCAGACACCCAGCGCACCCACACCACTGACAGTACACAATGTACCACACCCCCATCAGGCACCCAGCACACCGCACACCACTGACAGTACACAATGTACCACACCCCCATCAGGCACCGAGCTCATCGCACTCCACTGACAGTACAGTATGTACCACATCCCCATCAGGCACCCAGCACACCGCACACCACTGACAGTACACAATGTACCACACCCCCATCAGACACCATCACACCGGACACCACTGACAGTACACAATGTACCACACCCCCATCAGGCACCGAGCTCATCGCACTCCACTGACAGTACACTATGTACCACACCCCCATCAGTCACCCAGCACACCGAACACCCCTGAAAGTAGACATTGTACCACAGTCCCATCAGACACACAGCACACCGCACACCACTGAAAGTAGACATTGTACCACAGCCTCATCAGACACACAGCACACCGCACACCACTGACAGTACACAATGTACCACACCCCCATCAGACACCCAGCTCCCCACACACCACTGACATGACACAATGTACCACAGCCCCATCAGGCACCCAGCACACCGCACAACACTGACAGTACACAATGTACCACACCCCCATCAGACACCCAGCACACCGCACACCACTGACGGTACACAATTTAACACTGCCTCATCAGACACCCAGCACACCGCACACCACTGACAGTACACAATGAACCACAGCCCCATCAGGAACCCAGCACACCGCACACCACTGATAGTACACAATGTACCACACCCCCATCAGACACCCAGCACACCGCACACCACTGACAGTACACAATGTACCGCACCCCATCAGACACCCAGCACACCGCACACCACTGACAGTACACAATGTACCGCACCCCATCAGACATCCAGCACACCGCACACCACAGACAGTACACAATGTACCGCACCCCATCAGACATCCAGCACACCGCACACCACTGACAGTACACAATGTACCACAGCCCCATCAGACACCCAGCTCACCGCACACCACTGACAGTACACAATGTACCACACCCCCATCAGACACCCAGCACACCACACACCACTGACAGTACACAATGTACCACACCCCCATCAGGCACCCAGCACACCGCACACCACTGATAGTACACAATGTACCACACCCCCATCAGACACCCAGCACACCGCACACCACTGACAGTACACAATGTACCACACCCCCATCAGACACCCAGCACACCACACTCCACTGACAGTACACAATGTACCACACCCCCATCAGACACCCAGCACACCGCACACCACTGACAGTACACAATGTACCACACCCCCATCAGACACCCAGCACACCGCACACCACTGACAGTACACAATGTACCACAACCATATCAGACACCTAGCACACCACACAACACTGACAGTACACAATGTACCACACCCCCATCAGACACCCAGCACACTGCACACCACTGACGGTACACAATTTACCACACCCCCATCAGACACCCAGCACACCACACACCACTGACAGTACACAATGTACCACACCCCCATCAGACACCCAGCACACTGCACACCACTGACAGTACGCAATGTACCACACCCCCATCAGACACCCAGCACACCGCACACCACTGACAGTACACAATGTACCACACCCCCATTAGACACCCAGCACACCGCACACCACTGACAGTACACAATGTACCACACCCCCATCAGGCACCCAGCTCAACACACAGGACTGACAGTACACAATGTACCACAGCACCATCAGGAACCCAGCTCACCCACACCACTGACAGCACACAATGTACCACACCCCTATCTGACATCTAGCACACCGCACACCACTGACAGTACACAATGTACCACAGCCCCATCAGACACCCTGCACACCGCACACCACTGACAGTACACAATGTACCACAGCCCCATCAGACACCCTGCACACCACACACCACTGACAGTACACAATGTACCACACCCCCATCAGACACCCAGCCACCGCACACCACTGAGATTACACAATGTACCACAGCCCCATCAGACACCCAGCACACCGCACACCACTGACAGTACACAATGTACCACAGCCCCATCAGACACCCAGCACACCGCACACCACTGACAGTACACAATGTACCACACCCCCATCAGACACCCAGCGCACCCACACCACTGACAGTACACAATGTACCACACCCCCATCAGGCACCCAGCACACCGCACACCACTGACAGTACACAATGTACCACACCCCCATCAGGCACCCAGCACACCGCACACCACTGACAGTACACAATGTACCACAGCCCCATCAGGCACCCAGCACACCGCAAACCACTGACAGTACACAATGTACCACAGCCCCATCAGACACCATCACACCGGACACCACTGACATTACACAATGTACCACACCCCCATCAGGCACCGAGCTCATCGCACACCACTGACAGTACACAATGTACCACACCCCCACCAGACACCCAGCACACCGCATACCACTGACAGGACACAATGTACCACACCCCCATCAGACACCCAGCACACCACTGACAGTACACAATGTACCACACCCCCATCAGTCACCCAGCACACCGCACACCACTGACAGTACACAATGTACCACATCCCCATCAGACACCCAGCACACCGCACACCACTGACAGTACACAGTGTACCACACCCCCATCAGGCACCCAGCACCCCGCTAACCACTGACAGTTCACAATGTACCACACCCCCATCAGTCACCCAGCACACCGCACACCACTGACAGTACACAATGTACCACAACCCCATCAGACACCCAGCACACCGCACACCACTGACAATACACAATGTACCACAGCCCCGTCAGACACCCATCACACCGCACACCACTGACAGTACACAATGTACCACAGCCCCATCAGACACCGAGCTCATCGCACACCACTGACAGTACACAATGTACCACACCCCCATCAGGCACCCAGCACCCCGCAAACCACTGACAGTTCACAATGTACCACACCCCCATCAGGCACCCAGCACACCGCACACCACTGACAGTACACAATGTACCACAACCCCATCAGACACCCAGCACACCGCACACCACTGACAATACACAATGTACCACAACCCCATCAGACACCCAGCACACCGCACACCACTGACAGTACACAATGTACCACAACCCCATCAGACACCCAGCACACCGCACACCACTGACAATACACAATGTACCACAACCCCATCAGACACCCAGCACACCGCACACCACTGACAGTACACAATGTACCACACCCCCATCAGTCACCCAGCACACCGCACACCACTGACAGTACACAATGTACCACACCCCCATCAGACACCGAGCTCATCGCACACCACTGACAGTACACAATGTACCACACCCCCATCAGACACCGAGCTCATCGCACACCACTGACAGTACACAATGTACCACACCCCCATCAGACACCCAGCACACCGCACAGCACTGACAGTACACAATGTCCACACCCCCATCAGACACCCAGCTCACCGCACACCACTGACAGTACACAATGTACCACAGCCCCATCAGACACCCAGCACCACACACCACTGACAGTACACAATGTACCACAACCCCATCAGACACCCAGCACACCGCACACCACTGACAGTACACAATGTACCACAGCCCCATCAGACACCCAGCACACCGCACACCACTGACAGTACACAATGTACCACAGCCCCATCAGACACCCAGCACACCGCACACCACTGACAGTACACAATGTACCACAGCCCCATCAGACACCCAGCACACCGCACACCACTGACAGTACACAATGTACCACACCCCCATCAGACACCCAGCACACCGCACACCACTGACAGTACACAATGTACCACACCCCCATCAGGCACCGAGCTCATCGCACTCCACTGACAGTACACTATGTACCACACCCCCATCAGTCACCATCACACCGGACACCACTGACAGTACACAATGTACCACAGCCCCTTCAGACACCCAGCACACCGCACACCACTGACAGTACACAATGTACCACACCCCCATCAGACACCCAGCTCCCCACACACCACTGACATGACACAATGTACCACAGCCCCATCAGGCAACCAGCACACCGCACAACACTGACAGTACACAATGTACCACACCCTCAACAGACACCCAGCACACCGCACACCACTGACAGTACACAATGAACCACACCCCCATCAGACACCCAGCACACCGCACACCACTGACAGTACACAATGTACCACACCCCCATCAAACACCCAGCACACCGCACACCACAGACAGTACACAATGTACCTTACCCCCATCAGACACCCAGCACACCACACACCACTGACAGTACACAATGTACCACATCCCCATCAGGCACCCAGCACACCGCACGCCACTGACAGTACACAATGTACCACAGCCCCATCAGACACCCAGCACACCACACACCACAGACAGTACACAATGTACCTTACCCCCATCAGACACCCAGCACACCACACACCACTGACAGTACACAATGTACCTTACCCCCATCAGACACCCAGCACACCACACACCACTGACAGTACACAATGTACCACAGCCCCATCAGACACCCAGCACACCGCACACCACTGACAGTACACAATGTACCACACCCCCATCAGGCACCGAGCTCATCGCACTCCACTGACAGTACACTATGTACCACACCCCCATCAGTCACCATCACACCGGACACCACTGACAGTACACAATGTACCACAGCCCCTTCAGACACCCAGCACACCGCACACCACTGACAGTACACAATGTACCACACCACCATCAGACACCCAGCTCCCCACACACCACTGACATGACACAATGTACCACAGCCCCATCAGGCACCCAGCACACCGCACAACACTGACAGTACACAATGTACCACACCCTCAACAGACACCCAGCACACCGCACACCACTGACAGTACACAATGAACCACACCCCCATCAGACACCCAGCACACCGCACACCACTGACAGTACACAATGTACCACACCCCCATCAAACACCCAGCACACCGCACACCACAGACAGTACACAATGTACCTTACCCCCATCAGACACCCAGCACACCACACACCACTGACAGTACACAATGTACCACATCCCCATCAGGCACCCAGCACACCGCACGCCACTGACAGTACACAATGTACCACAGCCCCATCAGACACCCAGCACACCGAACACCACTGACAGTACACAATGTACCGCACCCCATCAGACATCCAGCACACCGCACACCACTGACAGTACACAATGTACCACACCCCCATCAGACACACAGCACACCTCACACCACTGACAGTACACAATGTACCACAGCCCCATCAGACACCCAGCACACCACACACCACTGACAGTCCACAATGTACCAAACCCCCATCAGGCACCCAGCTCACCGCACACCACTGACAGTACACAATGTACCACAGCCCCATCAGGGACCCAGCACACCACACACCACTGACAGTCCACAATATACCAAACCCCCATCAGGCACCCAGCTCACCGCACACCACTGACAGTACACAATGTACCACACCCCGATCAGACACCCAGCACACCGCACACCACTGACAGCACACAATGTACCACAGCCCCATCAGACACCCAGCTCACCGCACACCACTGACAGTACGCAATGTACCACACCCCCATCAGGCACCCAGCACACCGCACACCACTGACAGTACACAATGTACCACACCATCATCAGACACCCAGCACACCGCACACCACTGACAGTACACAATGTACCACACCCCCATCAGACACCCATCGCACCGGACACCAATGACAGTACACAATGTACCACACCCTCATCAGACACCCAGCACACCGCACACCACTGAAAGTACACATTGTACCACACCCCCATCAGACACCCAGTCCCAGCACACCACTGACAGTACACAATGGACCACACCCCCATCAGACACCCAGCACACCACACACAACTGACGGTACACAATTTACGACTGCCCCATCAGACACCCAGCACACCGCACACCACTGACAGTACACAATGTACCACACCCCCATCAGACACCCAGCACACCGCACACCACTGACAGTACACAATGTACCACACCCCCATCAGACACCCAGCACACCGCACAGCACTGACAGTACACAATGTACCACACCCCCATCAGACACCCAGCACACCGCACACCACTGACAGTACACAATGTACCACAGCCCCATCAGACACCCAGCTCACCGCATACCACTGACAGTACACAATGGAACAAACCCCCATCAGACACCCAGCACACCGCACACCACTGACAGTACACAATGTACCACAACCCTATCCGACACCCAGCACACCGCACACCACTGACAGTACACAGTGTACCACACCCCCATCAGGCACACAGCTCAACACACACCACTGACAGTACACAATGTACCACAGCCCCATCAGACACCCAGCACACCGCACACCACTGACAGTACACAATGTACCACACCCCCATCAGACACACAGCACAGCGCACACCACTGACAGTACACAATGTACCACAGCCCCATCAGGAACCTAGCTCACCGCACACCACTGACAGTACACAATGTACCACACCCCCATCAGACACCCAGCACACCGCACACCACTGACAGTACACAATGTACCACAGCCCCATCAGACACCAAGCACACCGCACACCACTGACAGTACACAATGTACCACACCCCCATCAGACACCCAGCACACCGCACACCACTGACAGTACACAATGTACCACAGCCCCATCAGACACCTAGCACACCGCACACCACTGACAGTACACAATGTACCACAACCCCATCAGGCACCCAGCACACCGCACACCACTGACAATACACAATGTACCACAGCCCCATCAGACACCCAGCACACCGCACACCACTGACAGTACACGATGTATCACAGCCCCATCAGACACCCAGAACACCGCACACCACTGACAGTACACAATGTACCACAACCCCATCAGGCACCCAGCACACCGCACACCACTGACAATACACAATGTACCACAGCCCCATCAGACACCCAGCACACCGCACACCACTGACAGTACACGATGTACCACAGCCCCATCAGACACCCAGCACACCGCACACCACTGACAGTACACAATGTACCACAGCCCCATCAGACACCCAGCACACCGCACACCACTGACAGTACATAATGTACCACAGCCCCATCAGACACCCAGCACACCGTACACCACTGACAGTACACAATGTACCACACCCCCATCAGACACCCAGCACACCGCACACCACTGACAGTACATAATGTACCACAGCCCCATCAGACACCCAGCACACCGCACACCACTGACAGTACACAATGTACCACACCCCCATCAGACACCCAGCACACCGCACACCACTGACAGTACACAATGTACCACAGCCCCATCAGGCAACCAGCTCACCAGACACCAGTGACAGACACAGTGCACCACAGCCCCATCAGACAGCCAGCACACCGCACACCACTGAAAGTACACAATGTACCACACCCCCATCAGACACCCAGCACACCGCACACCACTGACAGTACACAATGTACCACAGCCCCATCAGGCAACCAGCTCACCAGACACCAGTGACAGACACAGTGCACCACAGCCCCATCAGACAGCCAGCACACCGCACACCACTGAAAGTACACAATGTACCACACCCCCAACAGACACCCAGCACACCGCACACCACTGACAGTACGCAATGTAGCACACCACCATCAGACACCCAGCACACCGCACACCACTGACATTACACAATGTACCACACCCCCATCAGACACCCAGCACACCGCACAGCACTGACAGTACACAATGTACCACACCCCCATCAGGAATCCAGCTCACCGCACACCACTGACAGCACACAATGTACCACACCCCCATCAGACACCCTGCTCACCACACACCACTGACAGTACACAATGTACCACACCCCCATCAGACACCCAGTACACAACATACCACTGACAGTACACAGTGTACCAGTCCCCATCAGGCACCCAGCTCAACACACACCAGTGACAGTACACAATGGACCACACCCCCATCAGGCACCCAGCACACCGCAAACCACTGACAGTACACAATGTACCACAGCCCCATCAGTCACCCAGCACACCACACACCACTGACAGTACACAATGTACCACTCCCCCATCAGGCACCCAGCACACTGCACACCACTGACAGTACACAATTTACCACACCCCCATCAGACACCCAGCACACCACACACCACTGACAGTACACAATGTACAACACCCCCATCAGACACCCAGCACACCACACACCACTGACAGAACACAATGTACCACACCCCGATCAGACACCCAGCACACCGCACACCACTGACAGCACACAATGTACCACAGACCTATCAGACACCCATCACACCGGACACCACTGACAGTACACAATGTACCACAGTCCTATCAGGCACCCAGCACACCGCACACCACTGACAGTACACAATGTACCACACCCCCATCAGGCACCCAGCACACCGCACACCACTGACAGTACACAATGTACCACACCATCATCAGACACCCAGCACACTGCACACCACTGAAAGTACACATTGTACCACACCCCCATCAGACACCCAGTCCCAGCACACCACTGACAGTACACAATGTACCACACCCCCATCAGACACCCAGCACACCACACACAACTGACGGTACACAATGTACCACAGCCCCATCAGACACCCAGCTCACCGCATACCACTGACAGAACACAATGGAACAAACCCCCATCAGACACCCAGCACACCGCACACCACTGACAGTACACAATGTACCACACCCCCATCAGACACCCAGTCCCAGCACACCACTGACAGTACACAATGTACCACACCCCCATCAGACACCCAGCACACCACACACAACTGACGGTACACAATGTACCACAGCCCCATCAGACACCCAGCACACCGCACACCACTGACAGTACACAATGTACCACACCCCCATCAGGCACACAGCTCAACACACACCACTGACAGTACACAATGTACCACACCACCATCAGACGCCCAGCACACCGCACACCACTGACAGTACAAAATGTACCACAACCCTATCCGACACCCAGCACACCGCACACCACTGACAGTACACAATGTACCACACCCCCATCAGACACACAGCACAGCGCACACCACTGACAGTACACAATGTACCACAGCCCCATCAGGAACCCAGCTCACCGCACACCACTGACAGTACACAATGTACCACACCCCCATCAGACACCCAGCACACCGCACACCACTGACAGTACACAATGTACCACAGCCCCATCAGACACCAAGCACACCGCACACCACTGACAGTACACAATGTTGCACACCCCCATCAGACACCCAGCACACCGCACACCACTGACAGTACACAATGTACCACAGCCCCATCAGACACCTAGCACACCGCACACCACTGACAGTACACAATGTACCACAACCCCATCAGGCACACAGCACACCGCACACCACTGACAATACACAATGTACCACAGCCCCATCAGACACCCAGCACACCGCACACCACTGACAGTAGACAATTTACCACTGCCCCATCAGACACCCGGCACACAGCACACCACTGACAGTACACAATGTACCACACCCCCATCAGACACCCAGCACACCGCACACCACTGACAGTACACAGTGTACCACACCCCCATCAGACACACAGCACAGCGCACACCACTGACAGTACACAATGTACCACAGCCCCATCAGGAACCCAGCTCACCGCACACCACTGACAGTACACAATGTACCACACCCCCATCAGACACCCAGCACACCGCACACCACTGACAGTACACAATGTACCACAGCCCCATCAGACACCAAGCACACCGCACACCACTGACAGTACACAATGTACCACACCCCCATCAGACACCCAGCACACCGCACACCACTGACAATACACAATTTACGACTGCCCCATCAGACACCCAGCACACCGCACACCACTGACAGTACACAATGTACCACAGCCCCATCAGACACCCAGCTCACCGCATACCACTGACAGTACACAATGTACCACACCCCCATCAGACACCCAGAACACCGCACACCACTGACAGTACACAATGTACCACACCCCCATCAGGCACACAGCTCAACACACACCACTGACAGTACACAATGTACCACACCACCATCAGACACCCAGCACACCGCACACCACTGACAGTACACAATGTACCACACCCCCATCAGGCACACAGCTCAACACACACCACTGACAGTACACAATGTACCACACCACCATCAGACACCCAGCACACCGCACACCACTGACAGTACACAATGTACCACAACCCTATCCGACACCCAGCACACCGCACACCACTGACAGTACACAGTGTACCACACCCCCCTCAGGCACACAGCTCAACACACACCACTGACAGTACACAATGTACCACACCACCATCAGACACCCAGCACACCGCACACCACTGACAGTACACAATGTACCACACCCCCATCAGACACACAGCACAGCGAACACCACTGACAGTACACAATTTACCACAGCCCCATCAGGAACCCAGCTCACCGCACACCACTGACAGTACACAATGTACCACACCCCCATCAGACACCCAGCTCACCGCACACCACTGACAGTACACAATGTACCACACCCCCATCAGACACCCAGCACAGCGCACACCACTGACAGTACACAATGTACCATAGCCCCATCAGACACCAAGCACACCGCACACGACTGACACTACACAATGTACCACACCCCCATCAGACACCCAGCACACCGCACACCACTGACAGTACACAATGTACCACAGCCCCATCAGACACCTAGCACACCGCACACCACTGACAGTACACAATGTACCACAACCCCATCAGGCACCCAGCACACCGCACACCACTGACAATACACAATGTACCACAGCCCCATCAGACACCCAGCACACCGCACACCACTGACAGTACACAATGTACCACAGCCCCATCAGACACCCAGCACACCGCACACCACTGATAGTAGACAATTTACCACACCCCCACAGACTCCCAGCACACCGCACACCACTGACAGTACACAATGTACCACAGCCCCATCAGACACCAAGCACACCGCACACCACTGACAGTACACAATGTACCACACCCCCATCAGACACCCAGCACACCGCACACCACTGACAGTACACAATGTACCACAGCCCCATCAGACACCTAGCACACCGCACACCACTGACAGTACACAATGTACCACACCCCCATCAGACACCCAGCACACCGCACACCACTGACAGTACACAATGTACCACACCCCCATCAGACACCCAGCACACCGCACACCACTGACAGTACACAATGTACCACAGCCCCATCAGACACCTAGCACACCGCACACCACTGACAGTACACAATGTACCACAACCCCATCAGGCACCCAGCACACCGCACACCACTGACAATACACAATGTACCACAGCCCCATCAGACACCCAGCACACCGCACACCACTGACAGTACACGATGTATCACAGCCCCATCAGACACCCAGAACACCGCACACCACTGACAGTACACAATGTACCACAGCCCCATCAGACACCTAGCACACCGCACACCACTGACAGTACACAATGTACCACAACCCCATCAGGCACCCAGCACACCGCACACCACTGACAGTACACAATGTACAACACCCCCATCAGACACCCAGCACACCGCACACCACTGACAGTACACAATGTACCACAGTCCTATCAGGCACCCAGCACACCGCACACCACTGACAGTACACAATGTACCACACCCCCATCAGGCACCCAGCACACCGCACACCACTGACAGTACACAATGTACCACACCATCATCAGACACCCAGCACACTGCACACCACTGAAAGTACACATTGTACCACACCCCCATCAGACACCCATCGCACCGGACACCAATGACAGTACACAATGTACCACACCCTCATCAGACACCCAGCACACCGCACACCACTGAAAGTACACATTGTACCACACCCCCATCAGACACCCAGTCCCAGCACACCACTGACAGTACACAATGTAACACACCCCCATCAGACACCCAGCACACCACACACAACTGACGGTACACAATTTCCGACTGCCCCATCAGACACCCAGCACACCGCACACCACTGACAGTACGCAATGTACCACAGCCCCATCAGACACCCAGCTCACCGTACACCACTTCACAGTACACAATGGAACAAACCCCCATCAGACACCCAGCACACCGCACACCACTGACAGTACACAATGTACCACACCCCCATCAGACACACAGCACAGCGCACACCACTGACAGTACACAATGTACCACAGCCCCATCAGACACCCAGCTCAACACACACCACTGACAGTACACAATGTACCACACCACCATCAGACGCCCAGCACACCGCACACCACTGACAGTACAAAATGTACCACAACCCTATCCGACACCCAGCACACCGCACACCACTGACAGTACACAATGTACCACACCCCCATCAGACACACAGCACAGCGCACACCACTGACAGTACACAATGTACCACAGCCCCATCAGGAACCCAGCTCACCGCACACCACTGACAGTACACAATGTACCACACCACCATCAGACGCCCAGCACACCGCACACCACTGACAGTACAAAATGTACCACAACCCTATCCGACACCCAGCACACCGCACACCACTGACAGTACACAATGTACCACACCCCCATCAGACACACAGCACAGCGCACACCACTGACAGTACACAATGTACCACAGCCCCATCAGGAACCCAGCTCACCGCACACCACTGACAGTACACAATGTACCACACCCCCATCAGACACCCAGCACACCGCACACCACTGACAGTACACAATGTACCACAGCCCCATCAGACACCAAGCACACCGCACACCACTGACAGTACACAATGTAGCACACCCCCATCAGACACCCAGCACACCGCACACCACTGACAGTACACAATGTACCACAGCCCCATCAGACACCTAGCACACCGCACACCACTGACAGTACACAATGTACCACAACCCCATCAGGCACACAGCACACCGCACACCACTGACAATACACAATGTACCACAGCCCCATCAGACACCCAGCACACCGCACACCACTGACAGTAGACAATTTACCACTGCCCCATCAGACACCCAGCACACAGCACACCACTGACAGTACACAATGTACCACACCCCCATCAGACACCCAGCACACCGCACACCACTGACAGTACACAGTGTACCACACCCCCCTCAGGCACACAGCTCAACACACACCACTGACAGTACACAATGTACCACACCACCATCAGACACCCAGCACACCGCACACCACTGACAGTACACAATGTACCACACCCCCATCAGACACACAGCACAGCGCACACCACTGACAGTACACAATGTACCACAGCCCCATCAGGAACCCAGCTCACCGCACACCACTGACAGTACACAATGTACCACACCCCCATCAGACACCCAGCACACCGCACACCACTGACAGTACACAATGTACCACAGCCCCATCAGACACCAAGCACACCGCACACCACTGACAGTACACAATGTACCACACCCCCATCAGAGACCCAGCACACCGCACACCACTGACAGTACACAATGTACCACAGCCCCATCAGACACCTAGCACACCGCACACCACTGACAGTACACAATGTACCACAACCCCATCAGGCACCCAGCACACCGCACACCACTGACAATACACAATGTACCACAGCCCCATCAGACACACAGCACACCGCACACCACTGACAGTACACGATGTATCACAGCCCCATCAGACACCCAGAACACCGCACACCACTGACAGTAGACAATTTACCACTGCCCCATCAGACACCCAGCACACCGCACGCCACTGACAGTACACAATGTACCACACCCCCATCAGACACCCAGCACACCGCACACCACTGACAGTACACAATGTACCACACCCCCATCAGGCAACCAGCTCACCAGACACCAGAGACAGACACAGTGCACCACAGCCCTATCAGACAGCCAGCACACCGCACACCACTGACAGTACACAATGTACCACAGCCCCATCAGACACACAGCACACCGCACACCACTGACAGTACACAATGTACCACAGCCCCATCAGACACCCAGCACACCGCACACCACTGACAGTACACAATGTACCACAGCCCCATCAGGCACCCAGCACACCGCACACCACTGACAGTACACAATGTACCACAGCCCCATCAGACACCCAGCACACCGCACACCACTGACAGTACACAATGTACCACAGCCCCATCAGACACCCAGCACACCGCACACCACTGACAGTACGCAATGTAGCACACCACCATCAGACACCCAGCACACCGCACACCACTGACAGTACACAATGTACCACACCCCCATCAGGCACCCAGCACACCGCACACCACTGACAGTACACAATGTACCACAGCCCCATCAGGCACCCAGCACACCGCACACCACTGACAGTACACAATGTACCACAGCCCCATCAGACACCCAGCACACCGCACACCACTGACAGTACACAATGTACCACAGCCCCATCAGGCACCCAGCACACCGCACACCACTGACAGTACACAATGTACCACAGCCCCATCAGACACCCAGCACACCGCACACCACTGACAGTACACAATGTACCACAGCCCCATCAGACACCCAGCACACCGCACACCACTGACAGTACGCAATGTAGCACACCACCATCAGACACCCAGCACACCGCACACCACTGACAGTACACAATGTACCACACCCCCATCAGACACCCAGCACACCGCACAGCACTGACAGTACACAATGTACCACACCCCCATCAGGAACCCAGCTCACCGCACACCACTGACAGTACACAATGTACCAAACCCCCATCAGACTACCAGCACACCGCACACCACTGAAAGTACACATTGTACCACACCCCCATCAGACACCCAGCACACGGCACACCACTGACAGTACACAATGTACCACACCATCATCAGACAACCAGCACACCGCACACCACTGAAAGTACACATTGTACCACACCCCCATCAGACACCCATCGCACTGGACACCAATGACAGTACACAATGTACCACACCCTCATCAGACACCCAGCACACCGCACACCACTGAAAGTACACATTGTACCACACCCCCATCAGACACCCAGTCCCAGCACACCACTGACAGTACACAATGTACCACACCCCCATCAGACACCCAGCACACCACACACAACTGACGGTACACAATTTACGACTGCCCCATCAGACACCCAGCACACCGCACACCACTGACAGTACACAATGTACCACAGCCCCATCAGACACCCAGCTCACCGCATACCACTGACAGTACACAATGGAACAAACCCCCATCAGACACCCAGCACACCGCACACCACTGACAGTACACAATGTACCACAACCCTATCCGACACCCAGAACACCGCACACCACTGACAGTACACAATGTACCTCACCCCCATCAGGCACACAGCTCAACACACACCACTGACAGTACACAATGTACCACACCACCATCAGACACCCAGCACACCGCACACCACTGACAGTACACAGTGTACCACACCCCCCTCAGGCACACAGCTCAACACACTCCACTGACAGTACACAATGTACCACACCACCATCAGACACCCAGCACACCGCACACCACTGACAGTACACAATGTACCACACCCCCATCAGACACACAGCACAGCGCACACCACTGACAGTACACAATGTACCACAGCCCCATCAGGAACCCAGCTCACCGCACACCACTGACAGTACACAATGTACCACACCCCCATCAGACACCCAGCTCACCGCACACCACTGACAGTACACAATGTACCACACCCCCATCAGACACCCAGCACAGCGCACACCACTGACAGTACACAATGTACCACAGCCCCATCAGACACCAAGCACACCGCACACCACTGACAGTACACAATGTACCACACCCCCATCAGACACCCAGCACACCGCACACCACTGACAGTACACAATGTACCACAGCCCCATCAGACACCTAGCACACCGCACACCACTGACAGTACACAATGTACCACAACCCCATCAGGCACCCAGCACACCGCACACCACTGACAATACACAATGTACCACAGCCCCATCAGACACCCAGCACACCGCACACCACTGACAGTACACAATGTACCACACCCCCATCAGACACCCTGCTCACCGCACACCACTGACAGTACACAATGTACCACACCCCCATCAGACACCCAGTACACAACATACCACTGACAGTACACAATGTACCAGTCCCCATCAGGCACCCAGCTCAACACACACCAGTGACAGTACACAATGTACCACAGCCCCATCAGGCACCCAGCACACCGCAAACCACTGACAGTACACAATGTACCACACCCCCATCAGACACCCAGCACACCGCACACCACTGACAGTACACAATGTACCACACCCCCATCAGACACCCTGCTCACCGCACACCACTGACAGTACACAATGTACCACACCCCCATCAGACACCCAGTACACAACATACCACTGACAGTACACAATGTACCAGTCCCCATCAGGCACCCAGCTCAACACACACCAGTGACAGTACACAATGGACCACACCCCCATCAGGCACCCAGCACACCGCAAACCACTGACAGTACACAATGTACCACAGCCCCATCAGTCACCCAGCACACCACACACCACTGACAGTACACAATGTACCACTCCCCCATCAGGCACCCAGCACACTGCACACCACTGACAGTACACAATGTACCACAGCCCCATCAGGCACACAGCGCACCGCACACCACTGATAGTACACAATGTACCACAGCCCCATCAGGCACACAGCACACTGCACACAACTGACAGTACACAATGTTCCACTACCCCATCAGGCACCCAGCACACCGCACACCACTGACAGTACACAATGTACCACAGCCCCATCAGGCACCCAGCTCACCGCACACCACTGACAGGACACAATGTACCACTCCCCCATCAGGCACCCAGCACACTCCACACCACTGACAGTACACAATGTACCACAGCCCCATCAGGCACACAGCACACCGCACACCACTGATAGTACACAATGTACCACACCCCCATCAGACACCCAGCACACCGCACACCACTGACAGTACACAATGTACCACACCCCCATCAGACACCCTGCTCACCACACACCACTGACAGTACACAATGTACCACACCCCCATCAGACACCCAGCACACCACACACCACTGACAGTACACAATGTCCCACACCCCCATCAGACACCCAGTACACAACATACCACTGACAGTACACAATGTACCAGTCCCCATCAGGCACCCAGCTCAACACACACCAGTGACAGTACACAATGGACCACACCCCCATCAGGCATCCAGCACACCGCAAACCACTGACAGTACACAATGTACCACAGCCCCATCAGTCACCCAGCACACCACACACCACTGACAGTACACAATGTACCACTCCCCCATCAGGCACCCAGCACACTGCACACCACTGACAGTACACAATGTACCACAGCCCCATTAGGCACACAGCACACCGCACACCACTGACAGTACACAATGTACAACACCCCCATCAGACACCCAGCACACTGCACACCACTGACAGTACACAATGTACCACAGCCCCATTAGGCACACAGCACACCGCACACCACTGACAGTACACAATGTACCACAGCCCCATCAGACACAAAGCACACCGCACACCACTGACAGTACACAAGGTACCACACCCCCATCAGACACCCAGCACACCGCACACCACTGACAGTACACAATGTACCACAGCCCCATCAGACACCTAGCACACCGCACACCACTGACAGTACACAATGTACCACAACCCCATCAGGCACCCAGCACACCGCACACCACTGACAATACACAATGTACCACAGCCCCATCAGACACCCAGCACACCGCACACCACTGACAGTACACGATGTATCACAGCCCCATCAGACACCCAGAATACCACACACCACTGACAGTAGACAATTTACCACTGCCCCATCAGACACCCAGCACACAGCACACCACTGACAGTACACAATGTACCACACCCCCATCAGACACCCAGCACACCGCACACCACTGACAGTACACAATGTACCACAGCCCCATCAGACAACCAGCTCACCAGACACCAGTGACAGACACAATGTACCACACCCCCATCAGACAGCCAGCACACCACACACCACTGAAAGTACACAATGTACCACACCCCCATCAGGCACCCAGCACACCACACACCACTGACAGTACGCAATGTAGCACACCACCATCAGACACCCAGCACACCGCACACCACTGACAGTACACAATGTACCACACCCCCATCAGACACCCAGCACACCGCACAGCACTGACAGTACACAATGTACCACACCCCCATCAGGAACCCAGCTCACCGCACACCACTGACAGCACACAATGTACCACACCCCCATCAGACACCCAGCACACCGCACACCACTGACAGTACACAATGTACCACACCCCCATCAGACGCCCTGCTCACCGCACACCACTGACAGTACACAATGTACCACACCCCCATCAGACACCCAGTACACAACATACCACTGACAGTACACAATGTACCAGTCCCCATCAGGCACCCAGCTCAACACACACCAGTGACAGTACACAATGGACCACACCCCCATCAGGCACCCAGCACACCGCAAACCACTGACAGTACACAATGTACCACACCCCCATCAGACACCCAGCACACCGCACACCACTGACAGTACACAATGTACCACACCCCCATCAGACACCCTGCTCACCGCACACCACTGACAGTACACAATGTACCACACCCCCATCAGACACCCAGTACACAACATACCACTGACAGTACACAATGTACCACAGCCCCATCAGTCACCCAGCACACCACACACCACTGACAGTACACAATGTACCACTCCCCCATCAGGCACCCAGCACACTGCACACCACTGACAGTACACAATGTACCACAGCCCCATCAGGCACACAGCACACCGCACACCACTGATAGTACACAATGTACCACAGCCCCATCCGGCACACAGCACACTGCACACAACTGACAGTACACAATGTTCCACTACCCCATCAGGCACCCAGCACACCGCACACCACTGACAGTACACAATGTACCACAGCCCCATCAGGCACCCAGCTCACCGCACACCACTGACAGGACACAATGTACCACTCCCCCATCAGGCACCCAGCACACTGCACACCACTGACAGTACACAATGTACCACAGCCCCATCAGGCACACAGCACACCGCACACCACTGATAGTACACAATGTACCACACCCCCATCAGACACCCAGCACACCGCACACCACTGACAGTACACAATGTACCACACTCCCATCAGACACCCTGCTCACCACACACCACTGACAGTACACAATGTACCACACCCCCATCAGACACCCAGCACACCACACACCACTGACAGTACACAATGTACCACAGCCCCATCAGGCACACAGCACACCGCACACCACTGATAGTACACAATGTACCACAGCCCCATCAGGCACACAGCACACTGCACACAACTATCAGTACACAATGTTCCATTACCTTATTAGGCACCCAGCACACCGCACACCACTGAGAGTACACAAAGTACCACAGCCCCATCAGACACCCAGCACACCGCACACCACTGACAGTACACAATGTACCACACCCTCATCAGGCACCCAGCACACCGCACACCACTGACAGTACACAATGTACCACAGCCCCATCAGAAACCATCACACCGGACACCACTGACAGTACACAATGTACCACACCCCCATCAGGCACCCAGCACACCGCACACCACTGACAGTACACAATGTACCACAGCACCATCAGACACCCAGCACACCGCACACACTGACAGTACACAATGTACCACCCCCCCATCAGGCACCCAGCACACCGCAAACCACTGACAGTTCACAATGTACCACACCCCCATCAGTCACCCAGCACACCGCACACCACTGACAGTACACAATGTACCACAGCCCCATCAGACACCCAGCACACCGCACACCACTGACAGTACACTATGTACCATACCCCCATCAGGCACCCGGCACACCGCACACCACTGACAGTACACAATGTATCACACCCCCATCAGACACCCAGCACACCGCACACCACTGACAGTACACAATGTACCACACCCCCGTCAGACACCCAGCACACCGCACACCACTGACAGTACACAATGTACCACACCCCCATCAGACACCCAGCACACTGCACACCACTGACAGTACACAATGTACCACAGCCCCATCAGGCACACAGCACACCGCACACCACTGATAGTACACAATGTACCACAGCCCCATCAGGCACACAGCACACTGCACACAACTGACAGTACACAGTGTTCCACTACCCCATCAGGCACCCAGCACACCGCACACCACTGACAGTACACAATGTACCACAGCCCCATCAGGCACCCAGCTCACCGCACACCACTGACAGGACACAATGTACCACTCCCCCATCAGGCACCCAGCACACTGCACACCACTGACAGTACACAATGTACCACAGCCCCATCAGGCACACAGCACACCGCACACCACTGATAGTACACAATGTACCACAGCCCCATCAGGCACACAGCACACTGCACACAACTATCAGTACACAATGTTCCACTACCCCATTAGGCACCCAGCACACCGCACACCACTGACAGTACACAAAGTACCACAGCCCCATCAGACACCCAGCATACCGCACACCACTGACAGTACACAATGTACCACACCCTCATCAGGCACCCAGCACCCAGCACACCGCACACCACTGACAGTACACAATGTACCACAGCCCCATCAGAAACCATCACACCGGACACCACTGACAGTACACAATGTACCACACCCCCATCAGGCACCCAGCACACCGCACACCACTGACAGTACACAATGTACCACACCCCCATCAGGCACCCAGCACACCGCACACCACTGACAGTACACAATGTACCACAGCACCATCAGACACCCAGCACACCGCACACACTGACAGTACACAATGTACCACCCCCCCATCAGGCACCCAGCACACCGCAAACCACTGACAGTTCACAATGTACCACACCCCCATCAGTCACCCAGCACACCGCACACCACTGACAGTACACAATGTACCACAGCCCCATCAGACACCATCACACCGGACACCACTGACAGTACACAATGTACCACACCCCCATCAGACACCCAGCACACCGCACACCACTGACAGTGAACAATGCACCACACCCCCATCAGACACCCAGCACACCGCACACCACTGACAGCACACAATGTACCACACCCCCATCAGACACCATCACACCGGACACCACTGACAGTACGCAATGTACCACACCCCCATCAGGCACCCAGCACACCACACACCACTGACAGTACACAATGTACCACACCCCCATCAGACACCCAGCACACTGCACACCACTGACAGTGCACAATGTACCACAGCCCCATCAGACACCCAGCACACCGCACACCACTGACAGTACACAATGTACCACACCCCCATCAGTCACCCAGCACACCGCACACCACTGACATTACACAATGTACAACAGCCCCATCAGACACCCAGCACACCGCACACCACTGATAGTACACAATGTACCGCACCCCCATCAGTCACCCAGCACACCGCACACCACTGACAGTACACAATGTACCACACCCCCATCAGACACCCAGCTCCCCGCACACCATTGACAGTACACAATGTACCACACACCCATCAGACACCCAGCACACCACACACCACTGACAGTACACTATGTACCACACCCCCATCAGGCACCCGGCACACCGCACACCACTGACAGTAAACAATGTACCACACCCCCATCAGACACCCAGCACACCGCACACCACTGACAGTACACAATGTACCACCCCCCCGTCAGACACCATCACACCGGACACCACTGACAGTACACAATGTACCTCACCCCCATCAGACAACCAGCACACCGCACACCACTGACAGTACACAATGTACCACACCCCCATCAGACACCCAGCACACCGCACACCACTGAAAGTAGACATTGTACCACAGCCCCATCAGACACACAGCACATCGCACAACACTGACAGTACACAATGTACCACACCCCCATCAGACACCCAGCTCCCCACACACCACTGACATGACACAATGTACCACAGCCCCATCAGGCACCCAGCACACCGCACAACACTGACAGTACACAATGTACCACACCCCAATCAGACACCCAGCTCCCCACACACCACTGACATGACACAATGTACCAAAGCCCCATCAGACACCCAGCACACCGCACACCACTGACGGTACACAATTTAACACTGCCTCATCAGACACCCAGCACACCGCACACCACTGACAGTACACAATGAACCACACACCCATCAGACACCCAGCACACCGCACAGCACTGACAGTACACAATGTACCAGACCCCCATCAAACACCCAGCACACCGCACACCACAGACAGTACACAATGTACCATACCCCCATCAGACACCCAGCACACCGCACACCACTGACAGTACACAATGTACCACATCCCCATCAGGCACCCAGCACACCGCAAACCACTGACAGTACACAATGTACCACAGCCCCATCAGTCACCCAGCACACCACACACCACTGACAGTACACAATGTACCACTCCCCCATCAGGCACCCAGCACACTGCACACCACTGACAGTACACAATGTACCACAGCCCCATCAGGCACACAGCGCACCGCACACCACTGATAGTACACAATGTACCACAGCCCCATCAGGCACACAGCACACTGCACACAACTGACAGTACACAATGTTCCACTACCCCATCAGGCACCCAGCACACCGCACACCACTGACAGTACACAATGTACCACAGCCCCATCAGGCACCCAGCTCACCGCACACCACTGACAGGACACAATGTACCACTCCCCCATCAGGCACCCAGCACACTCCACACCACTGACAGTACACAATGTACCACAGCCCCATCAGGCACACAGCACACCGCACACCACTGATAGTACACAATGTACCACACCCCCATCAGACACCCAGCACACCGCACACCACTGACAGTACACAATGTACCACACCCCCATCAGACACCCTGCTCACCACACACCACTGACAGTACACAATGTACCACACCCCCATCAGACACCCAGCACACCACACACCACTGACAGTACACAATGTCCCACACCCCCGTCAGACACCCAGTACACAACATACCACTGACAGTACACAATGTACCAGTCCCCATCAGGCACCCAGCTCAACACACACCAGTGACAGTACACAATGGACCACACCCCCATCAGGCACCCAGCACACTGCACACCACTGACAGTACACAATGTACCACACCCCCATCAGGCACCCAGCACACCGCAAACCACTGACAGTACACAATGTACCACAGCCCCATCAGTCACCCAGCACACCACTGACAGTACACAATGTACCACTCCCCCATCAGGCACCCAGCACACTGCACACCACTGACAGTACACAATGTACCACAGCCCGATCAGGCACACAGCACACCGCACACCACTGACAGTACACAATGTACCACACCCCCATCAGACACCCAGCACACCGCACACCACTGACAGTACACAATGTACCACAGCCCCATCAGACACCTAGCACACCGCACACCACTGACAGTACACAATGTACCACAACCCCATCAGGCACCCAGCACACCGCACACCACTGACAGTACACAATGTACCACACCCCCATCAAACACCCAGCACACCGCACACCACTGACAGTACACAATGTATCACACCCCGATCAGACACCCAGCACACAGCACACCACTGACAGGACACAATGTACCACACCCCCATCAGACACCCAGAACACCGCACACCACTGACAGTACACAATGTATCACACCCCGATCAGACACCCAGCACACAGCACACCACTGACAGGACACAATGTACCACACCCCCATCAGACACCCAGCACACCGCACACCACTGACAGTACACAATGTACCACAGCCCCATCAGACACCTAGCACACCGCACACCACTGACAGTACACAATGTACCACAACCCCATCAGGCACCCAGCACACCGCACACCACTGACAGTACACAATGTACCACACCCCCATCAAACACCCAGCACACCGCACACCACTGACAGTACACAATGTATCACACCCCGATCAGACACCCAGCACACAGCACACCACTGACAGTACACAATGTACCACAGCCCCATCAGACACCCAGCACACAGCACACCACTGACAGTACACAATGTACAACACCCCCATCAGACACCCAGCACACCGCACACCACTGACAGTACACAATGTACCACAGCCCAATCAGACAACCAGCTCACCAGACACCAGTGACAGTACACAATGGACCACACCCCCATCAGGCACCCAGCACACCGCAAACCACTGACAGTACACAATGTACCACACCCCCATCAGGCACACAGCACACCGCACACCACTGACAGTACACAATGTACCACACCCCCATCAGGCACACAGCACACCACACACCACTGACAGTACCCAATGTACCACACCCCCATCAGACACCCAGCACACCGCACACCACTGACAGTACACAATGTACCACACCCCCATCAGACACCCTGCTCACCGCACACCACTGACAGTACACAATGTACCACACCCCCATCAGACACCCAGCACACCGCACACCACTGACAGTACACAATGTACCACACCCCCATCAGACACCCTGCTCACCGCACACCACTGACAGTACACAATGTACCACAGCCCCATCAGACACCCAGCGCACTGCACACCACTGACAGTACACAATGTACCACACCCCCATCAGACACCCAGTACACAACATACCACTGACAGTACACAATGT
This sequence comes from Scyliorhinus torazame, assembly GCF_047496885.1. Lineage (NCBI taxonomy): Eukaryota > Metazoa > Chordata > Chondrichthyes > Carcharhiniformes > Scyliorhinidae > Scyliorhinus > Scyliorhinus torazame. Next base: position 468,220 of record NW_027307829.1, read on the forward strand.
ACCAGTCCCCATCAGGCACCCAGCTCAACACACACCACTGACAGTACACAATGTACCACAGCCCCATCAGGCACACAGCACACTGCACACAACTGACAGTACACAATGTTCCACTACCCCATCAGGCACCCAGCACACCGCACACCACTGACAGTACACAATGTACCACAGCCCCATCAGGCACCCAGCTCACCGCACACCACTGACAGGACACAATGTACCACTCCCCCATCAGGCACCCAGCACACTGCACACCACTGACAGTACACAATGTACCACAGCCCCATCAGGCACACAGCACACCGCACACCACTGATAGTACACAATGTACCACACCCCCATCAGACACCCAGCACACCGCACACCACTGACAGTACACAATGTACCACACCCCCATCAGACACCCTGCTCACCACACACCACTGACAGTACACAATGTACCACACCCCCATCAGACACCCAGCACACCACACACCACTGACAGTACACAATGTACCACACCCCCATCAGACACCCAGTACACAACATACCACTGACAGTACACAATGTACCAGTCCCCATCAGGCACCCAGCTCAACACACACCAGTGACAGTACACAATGGACCACACCCCCATCAGGCACCCAGCACACCGCACACCACTGACAGTACACAATGTACCACAGCCCCATCAGTCACCCAGCACACCACACACCACTGACAGTACATAATGTACCACTCCCCCATCAGGCACCCAGCACACAGCACACCACTGACAGTACACAATGTACCACAGCCCCATCAGGCACACAGCACACCGCACACCACTGATAGTACACAATGTACCACAGCCCCATCAGGCACCCAGCACACTGCACACAACTGACAGTACACAATGTTCCACTACCCCATCAGGCACCCAGCACACCGCACACCACTGACAGTACACAATGTACCACAGCCCCATCAGGCACCCAGCTCACCGCACACCACTGACAGGACACAATGTACCACTCCCCCATCAGGCACCCAGCACACTGCACACCACTGACAGTACACAATGTACCACAGCCCCATCAGGCACACAGCACACCGCACACCACTGATAGTACACAATGTACCACAGCCCCATCAGGCACACAGCACACTGCACACAACTATCAGTACACAATGTTCCATTACCCCATTAGGCACCCAGCACACCGCACACCACTGACAGTACACAAAGTACCACAGCCCCATCAGACACCCAGCACACCGCACACCACTGACAGTACACAATGTACCACACCCTCATCAGGCACCCAGCACACCGCACACCACTGACAGTACACAATGTACCACAGCCCCATCAGAAACCATCACACCGGACACCACTGACAGTACACAATGTACCACACCCCCATCAGGCACCCAGCACACCGCACACCACTGACAGTACACAATGTACCACACCCCCATCAGGCACCCAGCACACCGCACACCACTGACAGTACACAATGTACCACAGCACCATCAGACACCCAGCACACCGCACACACTGACAGTACACAATGTACCACCCCCCCATCAGGCACCCAGCACACCGCAAACCACTGACAGTTCACAATGTACCACACCCCCATCAGTCACCCAGCACACCGCACACCACTGACAGTACACAATGTACCACAGCCCCATCAGACACCCAGCACACCGCACACCACTGACAGTACACTATGTACCACACCCCCATCAGGCACCCGGCACACCGCACACCACTGACAGTACACAATGTATCACACCCCCATCAGACACCCAGCACACCGCACACCACTGACAGTACACAATGTACCACACCCCCGTCAGACACCATCACACCGGACACCACTGACAGTACACAATGTACCTCACCCCCATCAGACACCCAGCACACCGCACACCACTGACAGTACACAATGTACCACACCCCCATCAGACACCCAGCACACTGCACACCACTGACAGTACACAATGTACCACAGCCCCATCAGGCACACAGCACACCGCACACCACTGATAGTACACAATGTACCACAGCCCCATCAGGCACACAGCACACTGCACACAACTGACAGTACACAATGTTCCACTACCCCATCAGGCACCCAGCACACCGCACACCACTGACAGTACACAATGTACCACAGCCCCATCATGCACCCAGCTCACCGCACACCACTGACAGGACACAATGAACCACTCCCCCATCAGGCACCCAGCACACTGCACACCACTGACAGTACACAATGTACCACAGCCCCATCAGGCACACAGCACACCGCACACCACTGATAGTACACAATGTACCACAGCCCCATCAGGCACACAGCACACTGCACACAACTATCAGTACACAATGTTCCACTACCCCATTAGGCACCCAGCACACCGCACACCACTGACAGTACACAATGTACCACACCCCCATCAGGCACCCAGCACACCGCACACCACTGACAGTACACAATGAACCACACCCCCATCAGACACCCAGCACACCACACACCACTGACAGTACACAATGTACCACAGCACCATCAGACACCCAGCACACCGCACACACTGACAGTACACAATGTACCACCCCCCCATCAGACACCCAGCACACCGCACACCACTGACAGTGAACAATGCACCACAGCCCCATCAGACACCCAGCACACCGCACACCACTGACAGTACACAATGTACCACAGCCCCATCAGACACCCAGCACACCGCACACCACTGACAGTACACAATGTACCACACCCCCATCAGACACCCAGCTCCCCGCACACCACTGACAGTACACAATGTACCACACACCCATCAGACACCCAGCACACCGCACACCACTGACAGTACACTATGTACCACACCCCCATCAGGCACCCGGCACACCGCACACCACTGACAGTACACAATGTACCACACCCCCATCAGACACCCAGCACACCGCACACCACTGACAGTACACAATGTACCACCCCCCCGTCAGACACCATCACACCGGACACCACTGACAGTACACAATGTACCTCACCCCCATCAGACACCCAGCACACCGCACACCACTGAAAGTAGACATTGTACCACAGCCCCATCAGACACACAGCACACCGCACAACACTGACAGTACACAATGTACCACACCCCCATCAGACACGCAGCACACCGCACACCACTGACAGTACACAATGTACCACACCCCCATCAGACACCCAGCACACCGCACAACACTGACAGTACACAATGTACCACACCCCCATCAGACACCCAGCTCCCCACACACCACTGACATGACACAATGTACCACAGCCCCATCAGGCACCCAGCACACCGCACAACACTGACAGTACACAATGTACCACACCCCCATCAGACACCCAGCTCCCCACACACCACTGACAGTACACAATGTACCACAGCCCCATCAGGCACCCAGCACACCGCACACCACTGACAGTACACAATGAACCACACACCCATCAGACACCCAGCACACCGCACACCACTGACAGTACACAATGTACCAGACCCCCATCAAACACCCAGCACACCGCACACCACAGACAGTACACAATGTACCATACCCCCATCAGACACCCAGCACACCGCACACCACTGACAGTACACAATGTACCACATCCCCATCAGGCACCCAGCACACCGCACGCCACTGACAGTACACAATGTACCACAGCCCCATCAGACACCCAGCACACCACACACCACTGACAGTACACAATGTACCACACCCCCATCAAGCTCCCAGCACACCGCACACCACTGACAGTACACAATGTACCGCACCCCCATCAAGCTCCCAGCACACCGCACACCACTGACGGTACACAATGTACCACACCCCATCAGACATCCAGCACACCGCACACCACTGACAGTACACAATGTACCACACCCCCATCAGACACCCAGCACACCGCACACCACTGACAGTACACAATGTATCACACCCCCATCAGACACCCAGCTCCCCGCACACCACTGACAGTACACAATGTACCACACCCCCATCAGGCACCCAGCACACCGCACACCACTGACAGTACACAATGTACCACACCCCCATCAGGCACCCAGCACACCGCACACCACTGACGGTACACAATTTACCACAGCCCCATCAGACACCCAGCACACCGCACACCACTGTCAGCACACAATGTACCACAGCCCCATCAGACACCAAGCACACCGCACAACACTGACAGTACACAATGTACCACACCCCCATCAGACACCCAGCACACCGCACACCACTGACGGTACACAATTTACCACAGCCCCATCAGACACCCAGCACACCGCACACCACTGACAGTACACAATGAACCACACCCCCATCAGACACCCAGCACACCGCACACCACTGACAGTACACAATGTACCACACCCCCATCAGGCACCCAGCTCAACACACAGGACTGACAGTACACAATGTACCACAGCACCATCAGGAACCCAGCTCACCCACACCACTGACAGCACACAATGTACCACACCCCTATCTGACATCTAGCACACCGCACACCACTGACAGTACACAATGTACCACAGCCCCATCAGACACCCTGCACACCACACACCACTGTCAGTACACAATGTACCACACCCCCTTCAGACACCCAGCCCACCGCACACCACTGACAGTACACAATGTACCACAGCACCATCAGGAACCCAGCTCACCCACACCACTGACAGCACACAATGTACCACACCCCTATCTGACATCTAGCACACCGCACACCACTGACAGTACACAATGTACCACACCCCCATCAGACACCCAGCACACCGCACAGCACTGACAGTACACAATGTACCACAGCCCCATCAGGCACCCAGCACACAACACACCACTGACAGTACACAATGTACCACAGCCCCATCAGGCACCCAGCACACCGCACACCACTGACAGTACACAATGTACCGCACCCCCATCAGACACCCAGCACACCACACACCACTGACAGTACACAATGTACCACACCCCCATCAAGCTCCCAGCACACCGCACACCACTGACAGTACACAATGTACCGCACCCCCATCAAGCTCCCAGCACACCGCACACCACTGACGGTACACAATGTACCACACCCCCATCAGACATCCAGCACACCGCACACCACTGACAGTACACAATGTACCACACCACCATCAGACACCCAGCACACCGCACACCACTGACAGTACACAATGTACCACACCTCCATCAGACACCCAGCTCCCCGCACACCACTGACAGTACACAATGTACCACACCCCCATCAGGCACCCAGCACACCGCACACCACTGACAGTACACAATGTACCACACCCCCATCAGACACCCAGCACACCGCACACCACTGACGGTACACAATTTACCACAGCCCCATCAGACACACAGCACACCGCACACCACTGACAGTACACAATGAACCACACCCCCATCAGACACCCAGCACACCGCACACACTGACAGTACACAATGTACCACACCCCCATCAGGCACCCAGCTCAACACACAGGACTGACAGTACACAATGTACCACACCCCCATCAGACACCCAGCACACCGCACACCACTGACAGTACACAATGTACCACACCCCCATCAGACACCCAGCACACCGCACACCACTGACGGTACACAATTTACCACAGCCCCATCAGACACCCTGCACACCACACACCACTGTCAGCACACAATATACCACACCCCCTTCAGACACCCAGCCCACCGCACACCACTGACAGTACACAATGTACCACAGCACCATCAGGAACCCAGCTCACCCACACCACTGACAGCACACAATGTACCACACCCCTATCTGACATCTAGCACACCGCACACCACTGACAGTACACAATGTACCACACCCCCATCAGACACCCAGCACACCGCACACCACTGACAGTACACAATGTACCACAGCCCCATCAGGCACCCAGCACACCGCACACCACTGACAGTACACAATGTACCGCACCCCCATCAGACACCCAGCACACCACACACCACTGACAGTACACAATGTACCACACCCCCATCAGACACCCAGCACACAACACACCACTGACAGTACACAATGTACCACTCACCCATCAGGCACCCAGCACACTGCACACCACTGACAGTACACAATGTACCTCACCCCATCATGCACGCAGCACACCGCACACCACTGACAGTACACAATGTACCACACCCCCATCAGACACACAGCACACCGCACACCACTGACAGTACACAATGTACCACACCCCCATCAGACACCCAGCACACCGCACACCACTGACAGTACATAATGTACCACAGCCCCATCAGGCACCCAGCACACTGCACACCACTGACAGTACACAATGTACCACAGCCCCTTCAGACACCCAGCACACCGCACACCACTGACAGTTCACAATGTACCACACCCCCATCAGGCACCCAGCACACCGCACACCACTGACAGTACACAATGTACCACACCCCCATCAGACACCCATCACACTGCACACCACTGACAGACACAATGTTCCACAGCCCCATCAGACACCCAGCACACCGCACACCACTGACAGTACACAATGTACCACACCCTCATCAGGCACCCAGCACACGACACACCACTGACAGTACACAATGTACCACACCCCCATCAGGCACCCAGCACACCACACACCACTGACAGTACACAATGTACCACACCCCCATCAGACACCCAGCACACCGCACACCACTGACAGTACACAATGTACCACACCCCCATCAGACACCCAGCACACCGCACACCACTGACAGTACACAATGTACCACACCCCCATCAGACACCCATCACACCGCACACCACTGAGAGACACAATGTACCACAGCCCCATCAGACACCCAGCACACCGCACACCACTGACAGTACACAATGTACCACACCCCCATCAGACACCCAGCACAACGCACACCACTGACAGTACACAATGTACCGCACCCCCATCAGACACCCAGCACACCGCACACCACTGACAGTACACAATGTACCACACCCCCATCAGGAACCCAGCACACTGCACACCACTGACAGTACACAATGTACCACACCCTCATCAGACACCCAGCACACCCCACACCACTGACTGTACACAATGTACCACACCCCCATCAGACACCCAGCACACCACACACCACTGACAGTACACAATGTACCACACCCCCATCAGACACCCAGCACACCACTGACAGTACACAATGTACCACACCCTCATCAGACACCCAGCACACCGCACACCACTGACTGTACACAATGTACCACACCCCCATCAGACACCCAGCACACCACACACCACTGACAGTACACAATGTACCACACCCCCATCAGGCACCCAGCACACTGCACACCACTGACAGTACACAATGTACCACACCCTCATCAGACACCCAGCACACCGCACACCACTGACAGTACACAATGTACCACACCCCCATCAGGCACCCAGCACACCACACTACACTGACAGTATACAATGTACCACACCCCCATCAGACACCCAGCACACCGCACACCACTGACAGTACACAATGTACCACACCCCCATCAGACACCCAGCACACCGCACACCACTGACAGTACACAATGTACCACACCCCAATCAGACACCCATCACACCGGACACCACTGACAGTACACAATGTACCTCACCCCCATCAGACACCCAGCACACCACACACCACTGACAGTACACAATGTACCACAGCCCCATCAGATACCCAGCACACCACTGACAGTACACAATATACCACACCCCCATCAGACACCCAGCACACCGCACACCACTGACAGTACACAATGTACCATACCCCCATCAGACACACAGCTCACCACACACCACTGACAGTACACAATGTACCACACTCCCATCAGGCACCCAGCTCACCGCACACCACTGACAGTACACAATGTACCACACCCTCATCAGACACCCAGCACACCGCACACCACTGACAGTACACAATGTACCGCACCCCCATCAGACACCCAGCACACCGCACACCACTGACAGTACACAATGTACCACACCCCCATCAGGCACCCAGCACACCACACACCACTGACAGTACACAATGTACCACACCCCCATCAGGCACCCAGCACACCGCACACCACTGACAGTACAAAATGTACCACACCCACATCAGACACTCAGCTCCCCGCACACCACTGACAGTACACAATGTACCACACCCCCATCAGGCACCCAGCACACCGCACTCCACTGACAGTACACAATGTACCACACCCCCATTAGACATCCAGCTCACCGCACACCACTGACAGTACACAATGTACCACACCCCCATTAGACATCCAGCACACCGCACACCACTGACAGTACACAATGTACCACACCCGCATCAGACACCCAGCACACCGCACACCACTGACAGTACACAATGTACCACACCCACAGCAGACACCCAGCTCCCCGCACATCACTGACATGACACAATGTACCACACCCCCATCTCGCACCCAGCACACCACACACCACTGACAGTACACAATGTACCACACCCCATCAGACATCCAGCTCACCACACACCACTGACAGTACACAATGTACCACACCCCCATCAGACACCCAGCACACCGCACACCACTGACAGTACACAATGTACCACAGCCCCATCAGGCACCCAGCACACCGCACACCACTGACAGTACACAATGTACCGCACCCCCATCAGACACCCAGCACACCACACACCACTGACAGTACACAATGTACCACACCCCCATCAGACACCCAGCACACAACACACCACTGACAGTACACAATGTACCACTCACCCATCAGGCACCCAGCACACTGCACACCACTGACAGTACACAATGTACCTCACCCCATCATGCACGCAGCACACCGCACACCACTGACAGTACACAATGTACCACACCCCCATCAGACACACAGCACACCGCACACCACTGACAGTACACAATGTACCACACCCCCATCAGACACCCAGCACACCGCACACCACTGACAGTACATAATGTACCACAGCCCCATCAGGCACCCAGCACACTGCACACCACTGACAGTACACAATGTACCACAGCCCCTTCAGACACCCAGCACACCGCACACCACTGACAGTTCACAATGTACCACACCCCCATCAGGCACCCAGCACACCGCACACCACTGACAGTACACAATGTACCACACCCCCATCAGACACCCATCACACTGCACACCACTGACAGACACAATGTTCCACAGCCCCATCAGACACCCAGCACACCGCACACCACTGACAGTACACAATGTACCACACCCTCATCAGGCACCCAGCACACGACACACCACTGACAGTACACAATGTACCACACCCCCATCAGGCACCCAGCACACCACACACCACTGACAGTACACAATGTACCACACCCCCATCAGACACCCAGCACACCGCACACCACTGACAGTACACAATGTACCACACCCCCATCAGACACCCAGCACACCGCACACCACTGACAGTACACAATGTACCACACCCCCATCAGACACCCATCACACCGCACACCACTGAGAGACACAATGTACCACAGCCCCATCAGACACCCAGCACACCGCACACCACTGACAGTACACAATGTACCACACCCCCATCAGACACCCAGCACAACGCACACCACTGACAGTACACAATGTACCGCACCCCCATCAGACACCCAGCACACCGCACACCACTGACAGTACACAATGTACCACACCCCCATCAGGAACCCAGCACACTGCACACCACTGACAGTACACAATGTACCACACCCTCATCAGACACCCAGCACACCCCACACCACTGACTGTACACAATGTACCACACCCCCATCAGACACCCAGCACACCACACACCACTGACAGTACACAATGTACCACACCCCCATCAGACACCCAGCACACCACTGACAGTACACAATGTACCACACCCTCATCAGACACCCAGCACACCGCACACCACTGACTGTACACAATGTACCACACCCCCATCAGACACCCAGCACACCACACACCACTGACAGTACACAATGTACCACACCCCCATCAGGCACCCAGCACACTGCACACCACTGACAGTACACAATGTACCACACCCTCATCAGACACCCAGCACACCGCACACCACTGACAGTACACAATGTACCACACCCCCATCAGGCACCCAGCACACCACACTACACTGACAGTACACAATGTACCACACCCCCATCAGACACCCAGCACACCGCACACCACTGACAGTACACAATGTACCACACCCCCATCAGACACCCAGCACACCGGACTCCACTGACAGTACACAATGTACCTCACCCCCATCAGACACCCAGCACACCGCACACCACTGACAGTACACAATGTACCACACCCCCATCAGACACCCAGCACACTGCACACCACTGACAGTACACAATGTACCACAGCCCCATCAGGCACACAGCACACCGCACACCACTGATAGTACACAATGTACCACAGCCCCATCAGGCACACAGCACACTGCACACAACTGACAGTACACAATGTTCCACTACCCCATCAGGCACCCAGCACACCGCACACCACTGACAGTACACAATGTACCACAGCCCCATCATGCACCCAGCTCACCGCACACCACTGACAGGACACAATGTACCACTCCCCCATCAGGCACCCAGCACACTGCACACCACTGACAGTACACAATGTACCACAGCCCCATCAGGCACACAGCACACCGCACACCACTGATAGTACACAATGTACCACAGCCCCATCAGGCACACAGCACTCTGCACACAACTATCAGTACACAATGTTCCACTACCCCATTAGGCACCCAGCACACCGCACACCACTGACAGTACACAATGTACCACACCCCCATCAGGCACCCAGCACACCGCACACCACTGACAGTACACAATGAACCACACCCCCATCAGACACCCAGCACACCACACACCACTGACAGTACACAATGTACCACAGCACCATCAGACACCCAGCACACCGCACACACTGACAGTACACAATGTACCACCCCCCCATCAGACACCCAGCACACCGCACACCACTGACAGTGAACAATGCACCACAGCCCCATCAGACACCCAGCACACCGCACACCACTGACAGTACACAATGTACCACAGCCCCATCAGACACCCAGCACACCGCACACCACTGACAGTACACAATGTACCACACCCCCATCAGACACCCAGCTCCCCGCACACCACTGACAGTACACAATGTACCACACACCCATCAGACACCCAGCACACCGCACACCACTGACAGTACACTATGTACCACACCCCCATCAGGCACCCGGCACACCGCACACCACTGACAGTACACAATGTACCACACCCCCATCAGACACCCAGCACACCGCACACCACTGACAGTACACAATGTACCACCCCCCCGTCAGACACCATCACACCGGACACCACTGACAGTACACAATGTACCTCACCCCCATCAGACACCCAGCACACCGCACACCACTGAAAGTAGACATTGTACCACAGCCCCATCAGACACACAGCACACCGCACAACACTGACAGTACACAATGTACCACACCCCCATCAGACACGCAGCACACCGCACACCACTGACAGTACACAATGTACCACACCCCCATCAGACACCCAGCACACCGCACAACACTGACAGTACACAATGTACCACACCCCCATCAGACACCCAGCTCCCCACACACCACTGACATGACACAATGTACCACAGCCCCATCAGGCACCCAGCACACCGCACAACACTGACAGTACACAATGTACCACACCCCCATCAGACACCCAGCTCCCCACACACCACTGACGGTACACAATTTAACACTGCCTCATCAGACACCCAGCACACCGCACACCACTGACAGTACACAATGAACCACACACCCATCAGACACCCAGCACACCGCACACCACTGACAGTACACAATGTACCAGACCCCCATCAAACACCCAGCACACCGCACACCACAGACAGTACACAATGTACCATACCCCCATCAGACACCCAGCACACCGCACACCACTGACAGTACACAATGTACCACATCCCCATCAGGCACCCAGCACACCGCACGCCACTGACAGTACACAATGTACCACAGCCCCATCAGACACCCAGCACACCACACACCACTGACAGTACACAATGTACCACACCCCCATCAAGCTCCCAGCACACCGCACACCACTGACAGTACACAATGTACCGCACCCCCATCAAGCTCCCAGCACACCGCACACCACTGACGGTACACAATGTACCACACCCCATCAGACATCCAGCACACCGCACACCACTGACAGTACACAATGTACCACACCCCCATCAGACACCCAGCACACCGCACACCACTGACAGTACACAATGTATCACACCCCCATCAGACACCCAGCTCCCCGCACACCACTGACAGTACACAATGTACCACACCCCCATCAGGCACCCAGCACACCGCACACCACTGACAGTACACAATGTACCACACCCCCATCAGGCACCCAGCACACCGCACACCACTGACGGTACACAATTTACCACAGCCCCATCAGACACCCAGCACACCGCACACCACTGTCAGCACACAATGTACCACAGCCCCATCAGACACCAAGCACACCGCACAACACTGACAGTACACAATGTACCACACCCCCATCAGACACCCAGCACACCGCACACCACTGACGGTACACAATTTACCACAGCCCCATCAGACACCCAGCACACCGCACACCACTGACAGTACACAATGAACCACACCCCCATCAGACACCCAGCACACCGCACACCACTGACAGTACACAATGTACCACACCCCCATCAGGCACCCAGCTCAACACACAGGACTGACAGTACACAATGTACCACAGCACCATCAGGAACCCAGCTCACCCACACCACTGACAGCACACAATGTACCACACCCCTATCTGACATCTAGCACACCGCACACCACTGACAGTACACAATGTACCACAGCCCCATCAGACACCCTGCACACCACACACCACTGTCAGTACACAATGTACCACACCCCCTTCAGACACCCAGCCCACCGCACACCACTGACAGTACACAATGTACCACAGCACCATCAGGAACCCAGCTCACCCACACCACTGACAGCACACAATGTACCACACCCCTATCTGACATCTAGCACACCGCACACCACTGACAGTACACAATGTACCACACCCCCATCAGACACCCAGCACACCGCACAGCACTGACAGTACACAATGTACCACAGCCCCATCAGGCACCCAGCACACAACACACCACTGACAGTACACAATGTACCACAGCCCCATCAGGCACCCAGCACACCGCACACCACTGACAGTACACAATGTACCGCACCCCCATCAGACACCCAGCACACCACACACCACTGACAGTACACAATGTACCACACCCCCATCAAGCTCCCAGCACACCGCACACCACTGACAGTACACAATGTACCGCACCCCCATCAAGCTCCCAGCACACCGCACACCACTGACGGTACACAATGTACCACACCCCCATCAGACATCCAGCACACCGCACACCACTGACAGTACACAATGTACCACACCCCCATCAGACACCCAGCACACCGCACACCACTGACAGTACACAATGTACCACACCTCCATCAGACACCCAGCTCCCCGCACACCACTGACAGTACACAATGTACCACACCCCCATCAGGCACCCAGCACACCGCACACCACTGACAGTACACAATGTACCACACCCCCATCAGACACCCAGCACACCGCACACCACTGACGGTACACAATTTACCACAGCCCCATCAGACACACAGCACACCGCACACCACTGACAGTACACAATGAACCACACCCCCATCAGACACCCAGCACACCGCACACACTGACAGTACACAATGTACCACACCCCCATCAGGCACCCAGCTCAACACACAGGACTGACAGTACACAATGTACCACACCCCCATCAGACACCCAGCACACCGCACACCACTGACAGTACACAATGTACCACACCCCCATCAGACACCCAGCACACCGCACACCACTGACGGTACACAATTTACCACAGCCCCATCAGACACCCTGCACACCACACACCACTGTCAGCACACAATATACCACACCCCCTTCAGACACCCAGCCCACCGCACACCACTGACAGGACACAATGTACCACAGCACCATCAGGAACCCAGCTCACCCACACCACTGACAGCACACAATGTACCACACCCCTATCTGACATCTAGCACACCGCACACCACTGACAGTACACAATGTACCACACCCCCATCAGACACCCAGCACACCGCACACCACTGACAGTACACAATGTACCACAGCCCCATCAGGCACCCAGCACACCGCACACCACTGACAGTACACAATGTACCGCACCACCATCAGACACCCAGCACACCACACACCACTGACAGTACACAATGTACCACACCCCCATCAGACACCCAGCACACAACACACCACTGACAGTACACAATGTACCACTCACCCATCAGGCACCCAGCACACTGCACACCACTGACAGTACACAATGTACCTCACCCCATCATGCACGCAGCACACCGCACACCACTGACAGTACACAATGTACCACACCCCCATCAGACACACAGCACACCGCACACCACTGACAGTACACAATGTACCACACCCCCATCAGACACCCAGCACACAACACACCACTGACAGTACACAATGTACCACTCACCCATCAGGCACCCAGCACACTGCACACCACTGACAGTACACAATGTACCTCACCCCATCATGCACGCAGCACACCGCACACCACTGACAGTACATAATGTACCACAGCCCCATCAGGCACCCAGCACACTGCACACCACTGACAGTACACAATGTACCACAGCCCCTTCAGACACCCAGCACACCGCACACCACTGACAGTTCACAATGTACCACACCCCCATCAGGCACCCAGCACACCGCACACCACTGACAGTACACAATGTACCACACCCCCATCAGACACCCATCACACTGCACACCACTGACAGACACAATGTTCCACAGCCCCATCAGACACCCAGCACACCGCACACCACTGACAGTACACAATGTACCACACCCTCATCAGGCACCCAGCACACGACACACCACTGACAGTACACAATGTACCACACCCCCATCAGGCACCCAGCACACCACACACCACTGACAGTACACAATGTACCACACCCCCATCAGACACCCAGCACACCGCACACCACTGACAGTACACAATGTACCACACCCCCATCAGACACCCAGCACACCGCACACCACTGACAGTACACAATGTACCACACCCCCATCAGACACCCATCACACCGCACACCACTGAGAGACACAATGTACCACAGCCCCATCAGACACCCAGCACACCGCACACCACTGACAGTACACAATGTACCACACCCCCATCAGACACCCAGCACAACGCACACCACTGACAGTACACAATGTACCGCACCCCCATCAGACACCCAGCACACCGCACACCACTGACAGTACACAATGTACCACACCCCCATCAGGAACCCAGCACACTGCACACCACTGACAGTACACAATGTACCACACCCTCATCAGACACCCAGCACACCCCACACCACTGACTGTACACAATGTACCACACCCCCATCAGACACCCAGCACACCACACACCACTGACAGTACACAATGTACCACACCCCCATCAGACACCCAGCACACCACTGACAGTACACAATGTACCACACCCTCATCAGACACCCAGCACACCGCACACCACTGACTGTACACAATGTACCACACCCCCATCAGACACCCAGCACACCACACACCACTGACAGTACACAATGTACCACACCCCCATCAGGCACCCAGCACACTGCACACCACTGACAGTACACAATGTACCACACCCTCATCAGACACCCAGCACACCGCACACCACTGACAGTACACAATGTACCACACCCCCATCAGGCACCCAGCACACCACACTACACTGACAGTACACAATGTACCACACCCCCATCAGACACCCAGCACACCGCACACCACTGACAGTACACAATGTACCACACCCCCATCAGACACCCAGCACACCGCACACCACTGACAGTACACAATGTACCACACCCCAATCAGACACCCATCACACCGGACACCACTGACAGTACACAATGTACCTCACCCCCATCAGACACCCAGCACACCACACACCACTGACAGTACACAATGTACCACAGCCCCATCAGATACCCAGCACACCACACACCACTGACAGTACACAATATACCACACCCCCATCAGACACCCAGCACACCGCACACCACTGACAGTACACAATGTACCATACCCCCATCAGACACACAGCTCACCACACACCACTGACAGTACACAATGTACCACACTCCCATCAGGCACCCAGCTCACCGCACACCACTGACAGTACACAATGTACCACACCCTCATCAGACACCCAGCACACCGCACACCACTGACAGTACACAATGTACCGCACCCCCATCAGACACCCAGCACACCGCACACCACTGACAGTACACAATGTACCACACCCCCATCAGGCACCCAGCACACCACACACCACTGACAGTACACAATGTACCACACCCCCATCAGGCACCCAGCACACCGCACACCACTGACAGTACAAAATGTACCACACCCACATCAGACACTCAGCTCCCCGCACACCACTGACAGTACACAATGTACCACACCCCCATCAGGCACCCAGCACACCGCACTCCACTGACAGTACACAATGTACCACACCCCCATTAGACATCCAGCTCACCGCACACCACTGACAGTACACAATGTACCACACCCCCATTAGACATCCAGCACACCGCACACCACTGACAGTACACAATGTACCACACCCGCATCAGACACCCAGCACACCGCACACCACTGACAGTACACAATGTACCACACCCACAGCAGACACCCAGCTCCCCGCACATCACTGACATGACACAATGTACCACACCCCCATCTCGCACCCAGCACACCACACACCACTGACAGTACACAATGTACCACACACCATCAGACATCCAGCTCACCACACACCACTGACAGTACACAATGTACCACACCCCCATCAGACACCCAGCACACCGCACACCACTGACAGTACACAATGTACCACAGCCCCATCAGGCACCCAGCACACCGCACACCACTGACAGTACACAATGTACCGCACCCCCATCAGACACCCAGCACACCACACACCACTGACAGTACACAATGTACCACACCCCCATCAGACACCCAGCACACAACACACCACTGACAGTACACAATGTACCACTCACCCATCAGGCACCCAGCACACTGCACACCACTGACAGTACACAATGTACCTCACCCCATCATGCACGCAGCACACCGCACACCACTGACAGTACACAATGTACCACACCCCCATCAGACACACAGCACACCGCACACCACTGACAGTACACAATGTACCACACCCCCATCAGACACCCAGCACACCGCACACCACTGACAGTACATAATGTACCACAGCCCCATCAGGCACCCAGCACACTGCACACCACTGACAGTACACAATGTACCACAGCCCCTTCAGACACCCAGCACACCGCACACCACTGACAGTTCACAATGTACCACACCCCCATCAGGCACCCAGCACACCGCACACCACTGACAGTACACAATGTACCACACCCCCATCAGACACCCATCACACTGCACACCACTGACAGACACAATGTTCCACAGCCCCATCAGACACCCAGCACACCGCACACCACTGACAGTACACAATGTACCACACCCTCATCAGGCACCCAGCACACGACACACCACTGACAGTACACAATGTACCACACCCCCATCAGGCACCCAGCACACCACACACCACTGACAGTACACAATGTACCACACCCCCATCAGACACCCAGCACACCGCACACCACTGACAGTACACAATGTACCACACCCCCATCAGACACCCAGCACACCGCACACCACTGACAGTACACAATGTACCACACCCCCATCAGACACCCATCACACCGCACACCACTGAGAGACACAATGTACCACAGCCCCATCAGACACCCAGCACACCGCACACCACTGACAGTACACAATGTACCACACCCCCATCAGACACCCAGCACAACGCACACCACTGACAGTACACAATGTACCGCACCCCCATCAGACACCCAGCACACCGCACACCACTGACAGTACACAATGTACCACACCCCCATCAGGAACCCAGCACACTGCACACCACTGACAGTACACAATGTACCACACCCTCATCAGACACCCAGCACACCCCACACCACTGACTGTACACAATGTACCACACCCCCATCAGACACCCAGCACACCACACACCACTGACAGTACACAATGTACCACACCCCCATCAGACACCCAGCACACCACTGACAGTACACAATGTACCACACCCTCATCAGACACCCAGCACACCGCACACCACTGACTGTACACAATGTACCACACCCCCATCAGACACCCAGCACACCACACACCACTGACAGTACACAATGTACCACACCCCCATCAGGCACCCAGCACACTGCACACCACTGACAGTACACAATGTACCACACCCTCATCAGACACCCAGCACACCGCACACCACTGACAGTACACAATGTACCACACCCCCATCAGGCACCCAGCACACCACACTACACTGACAGTACACAATGTACCACACCCCCATCAGACACCCAGCACACCGCACACCACTGACAGTACACAATGTACCACACCCCCATCAGACACCCAGCACACCGCACACCACTGACAGTACACAATGTACCACACCCCAATCAGACACCCATCACACCGGACACCACTGACAGTACACAATGTACCTCACCCCCATCAGACACCCAGCACACCACACACCACTGACAGTACACAATGTACCACAGCCCCATCAGATACCCAGCACACCACACACCACTGACAGTACACAATATACCACACCCCCATCAGACACCCAGCACACCGCACACCACTGACAGTACACAATGTACCATACCCCCATCAGACACACAGCTCACCACACACCACTGACAGTACACAATGTACCACACTCCCATCAGGCACCCAGCTCACCGCACACCACTGACAGTACACAATGTACCACACCCTCATCAGACACCCAGCACACCGCACACCACTCACAGTACACAATGTACCGCACCCCCATCAGACACCCAGCACACCGCACACCACTGACAGTACACAATGTACCACACCCCCATCAGGCACCCAGCACACCACACACCACTGACAGTACACAATGTACCACACCCCCATCAGGCACCCAGCACACCGCACACCACTGACAGTACAAAATGTACCACACCCACATCAGACACTCAGCTCCCCGCACACCACTGACAGTACACAATGTACCACACCCCCATCAGGCACCCAGCACACCGCACTCCACTGACAGTACACAATGTACCACACCCCCATTAGACATCCAGCTCACCGCACACCACTGACAGTACACAATGTACCACACCCCCATTAGACATCCAGCACACCGCACACCACTGACAGTACACAATGTACCACACCCGCATCAGACACCCAGCACACCGCACACCACTGACAGTACACAATGTACCACACCCACAGCAGACACCCAGCTCCCCGCACATCACTGACATGACACAATGTACCACACCCCCATCTCGCACCCAGCACACCACACACCACTGACAGTACACAATGTACCACACCCCATCAGACATCCAGCTCACCGCACACCACTGACAGTACACAATGTACCACACCCCCATTAGACATCCAGCACACCGCACACCACTGACAGTACACAATGTACCACACCCCCATCAGACACCCAGCACACCGCACACCACTGACAGTACACAATGTACCACACCCCCATCAGTCACCCAGCACACCGCACACCACTGACAGTACACAATGTACCACAGCCCCATCAGGCACCCAGCACACCGCACAACACTGACAGCACACAATATACCACACCCCCATCAGACACCCAGCACACCACACACCACTGAGGGTACACAATTTAGCACTGCCTCATCAGACACCCAGCACACCGCACACCACTGACAGTACATAATGAACCACACCCCCATCAGACACCCAGCACACCGCACACCACTGATAGTACACAATGTACCACACCCCCATCAGACACCCAGCACACCACACACCACTGACAGTACACAATGTACCACACCCCCATCAGGTACCCAGCTCAACACACACCACTGACAGTACACAATGTACCACAGTCCCATCAGACACCCAGCACACCGCACACCACTGACAGTACACAATGTACCACAGCCCCATCAGACACCCAGCACACCGCACACCACTGACATTACACAATGAACCACACCCCCATCAAGCTCCCAGCACACCGCACACCACTGACAGTACACAATGTACCGCACCCCATCAGACATCCATCACACCGCACACCACTGACAGTACACAATGTACCACACCCCCATCAGACACCCAGCACACCGTACACCACTGACAGTAAACAATGTACCACACCCCCATCAGACACCCAGCTCCCCGCAGACCACTGACATGACACAATGTACCACACCCCCATCAGGCACCCAGCACACCGCACACCACTGACAGTACACAATGTACCACACCCCCATCAGTCACCCAGCACACCGCACACCACTGACAGTACACAATGTACCACACCCCCATCAGGCACCCAGCACACCACACACCACTGACAGTACACAATGTACCACACCCCCATCAGACACCCAGCACACCGCACACCACTGACAGTACACAATGTACCACACCCCCATCAGACACCCAGCACACCGCACACCACTGACAGTACACAATGTACCACACCCCAATCAGACACCCATCACACCGGACACCACTGACAGTACACAATGTACCACAGCCCCATCAGACACCCAGCACACCGCACACCACTGACAGTACACAATGTACCACAGCCCCATCAGACACCCAGCACACCGCACACCACTGACAGTTCACAATGTACCACACCCCCATCAGACACCCAGCACACCGCACACCACTGACAGTACACAATGTACCACACCCCCATCAGACACACAGCACAGCACACACCACTGACAGTACACAATGTACCACACCCCCATCAGACACCTAGCACACCGCACACCACTGACAGTACACAATGTACCACAGCCCCATCAGACACCCAGCACACCACACACCACTGACAGTACACAATGTACCACACCCCCATCAGACACCCAGCACACCGCACACCACTGACAGTACACAATGTACCACAGCCCCATCAGACACCCAGCACACCACACACCACTGACAGTACACAATGTACCACACCCCCATCAGACACCCAGCACACCGCACACCACTGACAGTACACAATGTACCACAGCCCCATCAGACACCCAGCACACCACACACCACTGACAGTACACAATGTACCACACCCCCATCAGACACCCAGCACACCGCACACCACTGACAGTACACAATGTACCACAGCCCCATCAGACACCCAGCACACCACACACCACTGACAGTACACAATGTACCACACCTACATCAGACACTCAGCTCCCCGCACACCACTGACATGACAAAATGTACAACTCCCCCATCAGGAACCCAGCACACCGCACTCCACTGACAGTACACAATGTACCACAGCCCCATCAGGCACCCAGCACACCGCACAACACTGACAGTACACAATGTACCACACCCCCATCAGACACCCAGCACACCACACACCACTGACGGTACACAATTTAGCACTGCCTCATCAGACACCCAGCACACCGCACACCACTGACAGTACACAATGAACCACACCCCCATCAGACACCCAGCACACCGCACACCACTGATAGTACACAATGTACCATACCCCATCAGGTACCCAGCTCAACACACACCACTGACAGTACACAATGTACCACAGTCCCATCAGACACCCAGCACACCGCACACCACTGACAGTACACAATGTACCACAGCCCCATCAGACACCCAGCACACCGCACACCACTGACATTACACAATGAACCACACCCCCATCAAGCTCCCAGCACACCGCACACCACTGACAGTACACAATGTACCGCACCCCATCAGACATCCATCACACCGCACACCACTGACAGTACACAATGTACCACACCCCCATCAGACACCCAGCACACCGTACACCACTGACAGTAAACAATGTACCACACCCCCATCAGACACCCAGCTCCCCGCAGACCACTGACATGACACAATGTACCACACCCCCATCAGGCACCCAGCACACCGCACACCACTGACAGTACACAATGTACCACACCCCCATCAGTCACCCAGCACACCGCACACCACTGACAGTACACAATGTACCACAGCCCCATCAGACACCCAGCACACCGCACAACACTGACAGTACACAATGTACCACACCCCCATCAGACACCCAGCACACCGCACACCACTGACGGTACACAATTTACTACAGCCCCATCAGACACCCAGCACACCGCACACCACTGACAGTACACAATGAACCACACCCACATCAGACACCCAGCACACCGCACACCACTGACAGTACACAATGTACCACACCCCCATCAGGTACCCAGCTCAACGCACACCACTGTCAGTACACAATGTACCACAGACCCATCAGGCACCCAGCTCACCGCACACCACTGACAGTACACAATGTACCACACCCCCATCAGACACCCAGCACACCGCACAGCACTGACAGTACACAATGTACCACACCCCCATCAGACACCCAGCACACCGCACAGCACTGACAGTACACAATGTACCACACCACCATCAGACACCCAGCATGCCGCACACCACTGAAAGTACACAATGTACCACACACCCATCAGACACCCAGCACACCGCACAGCACTGACAGTACACAATGTACCACACCACCATCAGACACCCAGCACACCGCACACCACTGACAGTACACAATGTACCACACCCCCTACAGGCACCCAGCTCAACACACACGACTGACAGTACACAATGTACCACACCACCATCAGACACCCAGCACACCGCACACCACTGACAGTACACAATGTACCACACCCCCATCAGACACCCAGCACACTGCACACCACTGACAGTACACAATGTACAACACCCCCATCAGTCACCCAGCACACCACACACCACTGACAGTACACAATGTACCACAGCACCATCAGGAACCCAGCTCACCCACACCACTGACAGTACACAATGTACCACAGCCCCATCAGACACCCTGCACACCACACACCACTGTCAGTACACAATGTACCACAGCCCCATCAGGCACCCAGCACACCGCACACCACTGACAGACACAATGTACCACACCCCCATCAGACACCCAGCACACCGCACACCACTGAAAGTAGACAATTTACCACAGCCCCATCACACACCCAGCACACTGCACATCACTGACAGTACACAATGTACCACACACCCATCAGACACCCAGCTCACCGCACACCACTGACAGTACACAATGTACCACAGCCCCATCAGACACCCAGCACACCGCACACCACTGACAGTACACAATGTACCGCAGTCCCATCAGACATCCAGCACACCACACACCACTGACAGTACACAATGTACCACAGACCCATCAGACACCCAGCACACCGCATACCACTGACAGTACACAATGTACCACAGCCCCATCAGACACCCAGCACACCGCACACCCCTGTCAGTACACAATGTAACACAGCCCCATCAGGCACCCAGCACACCGCACACCACTGACTGTACACAATGTACCGCACCCCCATCAAACACCCAGCACACCGTACACCACTGACAGTGCACAATGTACCACACCCCCATCAGGCACCCAGCACACCGCACACCACTGACAGTACACAATGTACCACAGCCCCATCAGGCACCCAGCACACCGCACACCACTGACAGTACACAATGTACCACAGCCCCATCAGACACCATCACACCGGACACCACTGACAGTACACAATGTACCACACCCCCATCAGACACCCATCACACCGGACACCACTGACAGTACACAATGTACCACACCCCCATCAGAAACCCAGCACACTGCACACCACTGACAGTACACAATATACCACACCCCCATCAGACACCCAGCACACCACACACCACTGACAGTACACAATGTACCACACCCCCATCAGACACCCAGCACACCGCACACCACTGACTGTACACAATGTACCACAGCCGCATCAGACACCCAGCACACCGCACACCACTGAAAGTACACATTGTACCACAGCCCCATCAGACACCCAGCACACCACACACCACTGACAGTACACAATGTACCACAGCCGCATCAGACACCCAGCACACCGCACACCACTGACAGTACACAATGTACCACACCCCCATCAGGCACCCAGCACACCACACACCACTGACAGTACACAATGTACCACACCCCCATCAGACACCCAGCACACCGCACACCACTGACAGTACACAATGTACCACACCCCCATCAGGCACCCAGCTCACCGCACACCACTTACAGTACACAATGTACCACAGCCCCATCAGACACCCAGCACACCGCACACCACTGACAGTACACAATGTACCACAGCCCCATCAGACACCCAGCACACTGCACACCACTGACAGTACACAATGTACCACAGCCCCATCAGACACCCAGCACACCGCACACCACAGACAGTACACAATGTACCTCACCCCCATCAGACACCCAGCACACCGCACACCACTGACAGTACACAATGTACCACAGCCCCATCAGATACCCAGCACACCACACACCACTGACAGTACACAATATACCACACCCCCATCAGACACCCAGCACACCGCACACCACTGACAGTACACAATGTACCATACCCCCATCAGACACACAGCTCACCACACACCACTGACAGTACACAATGTACCACACCCCCATCAGGCACCCAGCTCACCGCACACCACTGACAGTACACAATGTACCACACCCTCATCAGACACCCAGCACACCGCACACCACTGACAGTACACAATGTACCGCACCCCCATCAGACACCCAGCACACCGCACACCACTGACAGTACACAATGTACCACAGCCCCATCAGACACCCAGCACACCGCACACCACTGACAGTTCACAATGTACCACACCCCCATCAGGCACCCAGCACACTGCACACCACTGACAGTACACAATGTACCACACCCTCATCAGACACCCAGCACACCACACACCACTGACAAAACACAATGTACCACACCCCCATCAGGCACCCAGCACACCACACACCACTGACAGTACACAATGTACCACACCCCCATCAGACACCCAGCACACCGCACACCACTGACAGTACACAATGTACCACACCCTCATCAGACACCCAGCACACCACACACCACTGACAAAACACAATGTACCACACCCCCATCAGGCACCCAGCACACCACACACCACTGACAGTACACAATGTACCACACCCACATCAGACACCCAGCTCCCCGCACACCACTGACATGACAAAATGTACAACTCCCCCATCAGGCACCCAGCACACCGCACTCCACTGACAGTACACAATGTACCACACCCCCATTAGACATCCAGCTCACCGCACACCACTGACAGTACACAATGTACCACAGCCCCATTAGACATCCAGCACACCGCACACCACTGACAGTACACAATGTACCACACCCCCATCAGACACCCAGCACACCGCACACCACTGACAGTACACAATGTACCACACCCCCATCAGGCACCCAGCACACCGCACACCACTGACAGTACACAATGTACCACACCCCCATCAGGCACCCAGCACACCACACACCACTGACAGTACACAATGTACCACAGCCCCATCAGGCACCCAGCACACCGCACAACACTGACAGTACACAATGTACCACACCCCCATCAGACACCCAGCACACCACACACCACTGACGGTACACAATTTAGCACTGCCTCATCAGACACCCAGCACACCGCACACCACTGACAGTACACAATGAACCACACCCCCATCAGACACCCAGCACACCGCACACCACTGACAGTACACAATGTACCACAGCCCCATCAGACACCCAGCACACCGCACACCACTGACATTACACAATGTACCACACCCCCATCAAGCTCCCAGCACACCGCACACCACTGACAGTACACAATGTACCGCACCCCATCAGACATCCATCACACCGCACACCACTGACAGTACACAATGTACCACACCCCCATCAGACACCCAGCACACCGCACACCACTGACAGTAAACAATGTACCACACCCCCTTCAGACACCCAGCTCCCCGCAGACCACTGACATGACACAATGTACCACACCCCCATCAGTCACCCAGCACACCGCACACCACTGACAGTACACAATGTACCACAGCCCCATCAGACACCCAGCACACCGCACAACACTGACAGTACACAATGTACCACACCCCCATCAGACACCCAGCACACCGCACACCACTGACGGTACACAATTTACTACAGCCCCATCAGACACCCAGCACACCGCACACCACTGACAGTACACAATGAACCACACCCACATCAGACACCCAGCACACCGCACACCACTGACAGTACACAATGTACCACACCCCCATCAGGTACCCAGCTCAACGCACACCACTGTCAGTACACAATGTACCACAGACCCATCAGGCACCCAGCTCACCGCACACCACTGACAGTACACAATGTGCCACACCCCCATCAGACACCCAGCACACCGCACAGCACTGACAGTACACAATGTACCACACCCCCATCAGACACCCAGCACACCGCACAGCACTGACAGTACACAATGTACCACACCACCAACAGACACCCAGCATGCCGCACACCACTGAAAGTACACAATGTACCACACACCCATCAGACACCCAGCACACCGCACAGCACTGACAGTACACAATGTACCACACCACCATCAGACACCCAGCACACCACTGACAGTACACAATGTACCACACCCCCTACAGGCACCCAGCTCAACACACACGACTGACAGTACACAATGTACCACACCACCATCAGACACCCAGCACACCGCACACCACTGACAGTACACAATGTACCACAGCCCCATCAGGCACCCAGCACACCGCACACCACTGACAGACACAATGTACCACACCCCCATCAGACACCCAGCACACCGCACACCACTGACAGTAGACAATTTACCACAGCCCCATCAGACACCCAGCACACTGCACACCACTGACAGTACACAATGTACCACAGCCCCATCAGACACCCAGCACACCGCACACCACTGACAGTACACAATGTACCGCAGTCCCATCAGACATCCAGCACACTACACACCACTGACAGTACACAATGTACCACAGACCCATCAGACACCCAGCACACCGCATACCACTGACAGTACACAATGTACCACAGCCCCATCAGACACCCAGCACACCGCGCACCCCTGTCAGTACACAATGTAACACAGCCCCATCAGGCACCCAGCACACCGCACACCACAGACTGTACACAATGTACCGCACCCCCATCAAACTACCAGCACACCGTACACCACTGACAGTGCACAATGTACCACACCCCCATCAGGCACCCAGCACACCGCACACCACTGACAGTACACAATGTACCACAGCCCCATCAGGCACCCAGCACACCGCACACCACTGACAGTACACAATGTACCACAGCCCCATCAGACACCATCACACCGGACACCACTGACAGTACACAATGTACCACACCCCCATCAGACACCCATCACACCGGACACCACTGACAGTACACAATGTACCACACCCCCATCAGAAACCCAGCACACTGCACACCACTGACAGTACACAATATACCACACCCCCATCAGACACCCAGCACACCACACACCACTGACAGTATACAATGTACCACACCCCCATCAGACACCCAGCACACCGCACACCACTGACTGTACACAATGTACCACAGCCGCATCAGACACCCAGCACACCGCACACCACTGAAAGTACACATTGTACCACAGCCCCATCAGACACCCAGCACACCACACACCACTGACAGTACACAATGTACCACAGCCGCATCAGACACCCAGCACACCGCACACCACTGACAGTACACAATGTACCACACCCCCATCAGGCACCCAGCACACCACACACCACTGACAGTACACAATGTACCACACCCCCATCAGACACCCAGCACACCGCACACCACTGACAGTACACAATGTACCACACCCCATCAGGCACCCAGCTCACCGCACACCACTTACAGTACACAATGTACCACAGCCCCATCAGACACCCAGCACACCGCACACCACTGACAGTACACAATGTACCACAGCCCCATCAGACACCCAGCACACTGCACACCACTGACAGTACACAATGTACCACAGCCCCATCCGGCACCCAGCTCTCCGCATAACACTGACAGTACACAATGTACCACACACCCATCAGGCACCCAGCACACCGCACAGCACTGACAGTACACAATGTACCACACCCCCATCAGACACCCAGCACACCGCACACCACTGACAGTACACAATGTACCACAGCCCCTCAGATACCCAGCACACCGCACACCACTGACGGTACACAATTTACCACTGCCTCATCAGACACCCAGCACACCGCACACCACTGACAGTACACAATGTACCACACCCCCATCAGACACCCAGCACTCCGCACACCACTGACAGTACACAATGTACCACACCCCCATCAGACACCCAGCACACCGCACACCACTGACAGTACACAATGTACCACACCCACATCAGACACCCAGCTCCCCGCACACCACTGACATGACACAATGTACCACACCCCCATCAGTCACCCAGCACACCGCACACCACTGACAGTACACAATGTACCACAGCCCCATCAGGCACCCAGCACACCGCACAACACTGACAGTACACAATGTACCACACCCCCATCAGACACCCAGCACACCACACACCACTGACGGTACACAATTTAGCACTGCCTCATCAGACACCCAGCACACCGCACACCACTGACAGTACACAATGAACCACACCCCCATCAGACACCCAGCACACCGCACACCACTGATAGTACACAATGTACCATAACCCCATCAGGTACCCAGCTCAACACACACCACTGACAGTACACAATGTACCACAGCCCCATCAGACACCCAGCACACCACACACCACTGACAGTACACAATGTACCACACCCCCATCAAGCTCCCAGCACACCGCACACCACTGACAGTACACAATGTACCGCACCCCATCAGACATCCAGCACACCGCACACCACTGACAGTACACAATGTACCACACCCCCATCAGACACCCAGCACACCGCACACCACTGACAGTACACAATGTACCACACCCCCATCAGACACCCAGCTCCCCGCACACCACTGACATGACACAATGTACCACACCCCCATCAGGCACCCAGCACACCGCACACCACTGACAGTACACAATGTACCGCACCCCATCAGACATCCAGCACACCGCACACCACTGACAGTACACAATGTACCACAGCCCCATCAGACACCCAGCACACCGCACAACACTGACAGTACACAATGTACCACACCCCCATCAGACACCCAGCACACCGCACACCACTGACGGTACACAATTTATCACAGCCCCATCAGACACCCAGCACACCGCACACCACTGACAGTACACAATGAACCACACCCCCATCAGACACCCAGCACACCGCACACCAATGACAGTACACAATGTACCACACCCCCATCAGGTACCCAGCTCAACGCACACCACTGTCAGTACACAATGTACCACACCCCCATCAGACACCCAGCACACTGCACAGCACTGACAGTACACAATGTACCACACCCCCATCAGACACCCAGCACACCGCACAGCACTGACAGTACACAATGTACCACACCCCCATCAGACACCCAGCACACCGCACACCACTTACAGTACACAATGTACCGCACCCCCATCAGACACCCAGCACACCGCACAGCACTGACAGTACACAATGTACCACACCCCCATCAGACACCCAGCACACCACACACCACTGACAGTACACAATGTACCACAGCCCCTCAGATACCCAGCACACCGCACACCACTGACGGTACACAATTTACCAATGCCTCATCTGACACCCAGCACACCGCACACCAATGACAGTACACAATGTACCACACCCCCATCAGACACCCAGCACTCCGCACACCACTGACAGTACACAATGTACCACACCCCCATCAGACACCCAGCACACCGCACACCACTGACAGTACACAATGTACCACACCCACATCAGACACCCAGCTCCCCGCACACCACTGACATGACACAATGTACCACACCCCCATCAGTCACCCAGCACACCGTACACCACTGACAGTACACAATGTACCACAGCCCCATCAGGCACCCAGCACACCGCACAACACTGACAGTACACAATGTACCACACCCCCATCAGACACCCAGCACACCACACACCACTGAGGGTACACAATTTAGCACTGCCTCATCAGACACCCAGCACACCGCACACCACTGACAGTACACAATGAACCACACCCCCATCAGACACCCAGCACACCGCACACCACTGATAGTACACAATGTACCATGCCCCCATCAGGTACCCAGCTCACCACACACCACTGACAGTACACAATGTACCACAGTCCCATCAGACACCCAGCACACCGCACACCACTGACAGTACACAATGTACCACAGCCCCATCAGACACCCAGCACACCACACACCACTGACAGTACACAATGTACCACACCCCCATCAAGCTCCCAGCACACCGCACACCACTGACAGTACACAATGTACCGCACCCCATCAGACATCCAGCACACCGCACACCACTGACAGTACACAATGTACCACACCCCCATCAGACACCCAGCACACCGCACACCACTGACAGTACACAATGTACCACACCCCCATCAGACACCCAGCTCCCCGCACACCACTGACATGACACAATGTACCTCACCCCCATCAGGCACCCAGCACCGCACACCACTGACAGTACACAATTTACCACACCCCCATCAGTCTCCCAGCACACCGCACACCACTGACAGTACACAATGTACCACAGCCCGATCAGA
Source organism: Scyliorhinus torazame (assembly GCF_047496885.1). Taxonomy (NCBI): domain Eukaryota; kingdom Metazoa; phylum Chordata; class Chondrichthyes; order Carcharhiniformes; family Scyliorhinidae; genus Scyliorhinus; species Scyliorhinus torazame. The sequence goes on from NW_027307829.1 coordinate 499,658, forward strand.
CACCCAGCACACCGCACAACACTGACAGTACACAATGTACCACACCCCCATCAGACACCCAGCACACCGCACACCACTGACGGTACACAATTTACCACAGCCCCATCAGACACCCAGCACACCGCACACCACAGACAGTACACAATGAACCACACCCCCATCAGACACCCAGCACACCGCACACCACTGACAGTACACAATGTACCACACCCCCATCAGACACCCAGCACACCGCACAGCACTGACAGTACACAATGTACCACACCCCCATCAGACACCCAGCAAACCGCACAGCACTGACAGTACACAATGTACCACACCACCATCAGACACCCAGCACACCGCACACCACTGACAGTACACAATGTACCACACCCCCATCAGGCTCCCAGCTCAACACACACGACTGACAGTACACAATGTACCACACCACCTTCAGACACCCAGCACACCGCACACCACTGACAGTACACAATGTACCACACCCCCATCAGACACCCAGCACACTGCACACCACTGACAGTACACAATGTACAACACCCCCATCAGTCACCCAGCACACCACACACCACTGACAGTACACAATGTACCACAGCACCATCAGGAACCCAGCTCACCCACACCACTGACAGTACACAATGTACCACAGCCCCATCAGACACCCTGCACACCACACACCACTGTCAGTACACAATGTACCACAGCCCCATCAGACAACCAGCACACCGCACACCACTGACAGTACACAATGTACCACAGCCCCATCAGGCACCCAGCACACCGCACACCACTGACAGACACAATGTACCACACCCCCATCAGACACCCAGCACACCGCACACCACAGACAGTAGACAATGTACCACAGCCCCATCAGACACCCAGCACACCGCACACCACTGACAGTACACAATGTACCACAGCCCCATCAGACACCCAGCACACAGCACACCACTGAGAGTACACAATGTACCACACCCCCATCAGACACCCAGCACACCGCACACCACTGACAGTACACAATGTACCGCACCCCCATCAAACACCCAGCACACCGTACACCACTGACAGTGCACAATTTTACCACACCCCCATCAGGCACCCATCACACCGGACACCACTGACAGTACACAATGTACCACACCCCCATCAGACACCCATCACACCGGACACCACTGACAGTACACAATGTACCACACCCCCATCAGAAACCCAGCACACTGCACACCACTGACAGTACACAATATACCACACCCCCATCAGACACCCAGCACACCGCACACCACTGACTGTACACAATGTACCACAGCCGCATCAGACACCCAGCACACCGGACACCACTGAAAGTACACATTGTACCACAGCCCCATCAGACACCCAGCACACCACACACCACTGACAGTACACAATGTACCACAGCCGCATCAGACACCCAGCACACCGCACACCACTGACAGTACACAATGTACCACACCCCCATCAGGCACCCAGCACACCACACACCACTGAAAGTACACAATGTACCACACCCCCATCAGACACCCAGCACACCGCACACCACTGACAGTACACAATGTACCACAGCCCCATCAGACACCCAGCACACTGCACACCACTGACAGTACACAATGTACCACAGCCCCATCCGGCACCCAGCTCTCCGCAAAACACTGACAGTACACAATGTACCACACACCCATCAGGCACCCAGCACACCGCACAGCACTGACAGTACACAATGTACCACACCCCCATCAGACACCCAGTACACCACACACCACTGACAGTACACAATGTACCACAGCCCCTCAGATACCCAGCACACCGCACACCACTGTGGGTACACAATTTACCACTGCCTCATCAGACACCTAGCACACCGCACACCACTGACAGTACACAATGTACCACACCCCCATCAGACACCCAGCACTCCGCACACCACTGACAGTACACAATGTACCACACCCCCATCAGACACCCAGCACACCGCACACCACTGACAGTACACAATGTACCACACCCACATCAGACACCCAGCTCCCCGCACACCACTGACATGACACAATGTACCACACCCCCATCAGTCACCCAGCACACCGCACACCACTGACAGTACACAATGTACCACAGCCCCATCAGGCACCCAGCACACCGCACAACACTGACAGTACACAATGTACCACACCCCCATCAGACACCCAGCACACCACACACCACTGACGGTACACAATTTAGCACTGCCTCATCAGACACCCAGCACACCGCACACCACTGACAGTACACAATGAACCACACCCCCATCAGACACCCAGCACACCGCACACCACTGATAGTACACAATGTACCATACCCCCATCAGGTACCCAGCTCAACACACACCACTGACAGTACACAATGTACCACAGTCCCATCAGACACCCAGCACACCGCACACCACTGACAGTACACAATGTACCACAGCCCCATCAGACACCCAGCACACCACACACCACTGACAGTACACAATGTACCACACCCCCATCAAGCTCCCAGCACACCGCACACCACTGACAGTACACAATGTACCGCACCCCATCAGACATCCAGCACACCGCACACCACTGACAGTACACAATGTACCACACCCCCATCAGACACCCAGCACACCGCACACCACTGACAGTACACAATGTACCACACCCCCATCAGACACCCAGCTCCCCGCACACCACTGACATGACACAATGTACCACACCCCCATCAGGCACCCAGCACACCGCACACCACTGACAGTACACAATGTACCGCACCCCATCAGACATCCAGCACACCGCACACCACTGACAGTACACAATGTACCACAGCCCCATCAGACACCCAGCACACCGCACAACACTGACAGTACACAATGTACCACACCCCCATCAGACACCCAGCACACCGCACACCACTGACGGTACACAATTTATCACAGCCCCATCAGACACCCAGCACACCGCACACCACTGACAGTACACAATGAACCACACCCCCATCAGACACCCAGCACACCGCACACCAATGACAGTACACAATGTACCACACCCCCATCAGGTACCCAGCTCAACGCACACCACTGTCAGTACACAATGTACCACACCCCCATCAGACACCCAGCACACCGCACAGCACTGACAGTACACAATGTACCACACCCCCATCAGACACCCAGCACACCGCACAGCACTGACAGTACACAATGTACCACACCCCCATCAGACACCTAGCACACCACACACCACTGACAGTACACAATGTACCACAGCCCCTCAGATACCCAGCACACCGCACACCACTGACGGTACACAATTTACCAATGCCTCATCAGACACCCAGCACAACGCACACCACTGACAGTACACAATGTACCACACCCCCATCAGACACCCAGCACTCCGCACACCACTGACAGTACACAATGTACCACACCCCCATCAGACACCCAGCACACCGCACACCACTGACAGTACACAATGTACCACACCCACATCAGACACCCAGCTCCCCGCACACCACTGACATGACACAATGTACCACACCCCCATCAGTCACCCAGCACACCGTACACCACTGACAGTACACAATGTACCACAGCCCCATCAGGCACCCAGCACACCGCACAACACTGACAGTACACAATGTACCACACCCCCATCAGACACCCAGCACACCACACACCACTGAGGGTACACAATTTAGCACTGCCTCATCAGACACCCAGCACACCGCACACCACTGACAGTACACAATGAACCACACCCCCATCAGACACCCAGCACACCGCACACCACTGATAGTACACAATGTACCATACCCCCATCAGGTACCCAGCTCACCACACACCACTGACAGTACACAATGTACCACAGTCCCATCAGACACCCAGCACACCGCACACCACTGACAGTACACAATGTACCACAGCCCCATCAGACACCCAGCACACCACACACCACTGACAGTACACAATGTACCACACCCCCATCAAGCTCCCAGCACACCGCACACCACTGACAGTACACAATGTACCGCACCCCATCAGACATCCAGCACACCGCACACCACTGACAGTACACAATGTACCACACCCCCATCAGACACCCAGCACACCGCACACCACTGACAGTACACAATGTACCACACCCCCATCAGACACCCAGCTCCCCGCACACCACTGACATGACACAATGTACCACACCCCCATCAGGCACCCAGCACCGCACACCACTGACAGTACACAATTTACCACACCCCCATCAGTCTCCCAGCACACCGCACACCACTGACAGTACACAATGTACCACAGCCCGATCAGACACCCAGCACACCGCACAACACTGACAGTACACAATGTACCACACCCCCATCAGACACCCAGCACACCGCACACCACTGACGGTACACAATTTACCACAGCCCCATCAGACACCCAGCACACCGCACACCACAGACAGTACACAATGTACCACACCCCCATCAGACACCTAGCACATCGCACACCACTGACAGTACACAATGTACCACACCCCCATCAGGTACCCAGCTCAACGCACACCACTGTCAGTACACAATGTACCATACCCCCATCAGGCACCCAGCACACCACACACCACAGACAGTACACAATGAACCACACCCCCATCAGACACCCAGCACACCGCACAGCACTTATAGTACACAATGTACCAGACCCCCATCAGACACCCAGCACACCGCACAGCACTGACAGTACACAATGTACCACACCCCCATCAGACACCCAGCAAACCGCACAGCACTGACAGTACACAATGTACCACACCACCATCAGACACCCAGCACACCGCACACCACTGACAGTACACAATGTACCACACCCCCATCAGGCACCCAGCTCAACACACACGACTGACAGTACACAATGTACCACACCACCTTCAGACACCCAGCACACCGCACACCACTGACAGTACACAATGTACCACACCCCCATCAGACACCCAGCACACTGCACACCACTGACAGTACACAATGTACAACACCCCCATCAGTCACCCAGCACACCACACACCACTGACAGTACACAATGTACCACAGCCCCATCAGACACCCAGCACACCACACACCACTGACAGTACACAATGTACCACACCCCCATCAAGCTCCCAGCACACCGCACACCACTGACAGTACACAATGTACCGCACCCCATCAGACATCCAGCACACCGCACACCACTGACAGTACACAATGTACCACACCCCCATCAGACACCCAGCACACCGCACACCACTGACAGTACACAATGTACCACACCCCATCAGACACCCAGCTCCCCGCACACCACTGACATGACACAATGTACCACACCCCCATCAGGCACCCAGCACACCGCACACCACTGACAGTACACAATGTACCGCACCCCATCAGACATCCAGCACACCGCACACCACTGACAGTACACAATGTACCACAGCCCCATCAGACACCCAGCACACCGCACAACACTGACAGTACACAATGTACCACACCCCCATCAGACACCCAGCACACCGCACACCACTGACGGTACACAATTTATCACAGCCCCATCAGACACCCAGCACACCGCACACCACTGACAGTACACAATGAACCACACCCCCATCAGACACCCAGCACACCGCACACCAATGACAGTACACAATGTACCACACCCCCATCAGGTACCCAGCTCAACGCACACCACTGTCAGTACACAATGTACCACACCCCCATCAGACACCCAGCACACCGCACAGCACTGACAGTACACAATGTACCACACCCCCATCAGACACCTAGCACACCACACACCACTGACAGTACACAATGTACCACAGCCCCTCAGATACCCAGCACACCGCACACCACTGACGGTACACAATTTACCAATGCCTCATCAGACACCCAGCACAACGCACACCACTGACAGTACACAATGTACCACACCCCCATCAGACACCCAGCACTCCGCACACCACTGACAGTACACAATGTACCACACCCCCATCAGACACCCAGCACACCGCACACCACTGACAGTACACAATGTACCACACCCACATCAGACACCCAGCTCCCCGCACACCACTGACATGACACAATGTACCACACCCCCATCAGTCACCCAGCACACCGTACACCACTGACAGTACACAATGTACCACAGCCCCATCAGGCACCCAGCACACCGCACAACACTGACAGTACACAATGTACCACACCCCCATCAGACACCCAGCACACCACACACCACTGAGGGTACACAATTTAGCACTGCCTCATCAGACACCCAGCACACCGCACACCACTGACAGTACACAATGAACCACACCCCCATCAGACACCCAGCACACCGCACACCACTGATAGTACACAATGTACCATACCCCCATCAGATACCCAGCTCACCACACACCACTGACAGTACACAATGTACCACAGTCCCATCAGACACCCAGCACACCGCACACCACTGACAGTACACAATGTACCACAGCCCCATCAGACACCCAGCACACCACACACCACTGACAGTACACAATGTACCACTCCCCCATCAGACACCCAGCACACCGCACACCACTGACAGTACACAATGTACCACACCCCCATCAAGCTCCCAGCACACCGCACACCACTGACAGTACACAATGTACCACAACCCCCATCAAGCTCCCAGCACACCGCACACCACTGACAGTACACAATGTACCGCACCCCATCAGACATCCAGCACACCGCACACCACTGACAGTACACAATGTACCACACCCCCATCAGACACCCAGCACACCGCACACCACTGACAGTACACAATGTACCACACCCCCATCAGACACCCAGCTCCCCGCACACCACTGACATGACACAATGTACCACACCCCCATCAGGCACCCAGCACCGCACACCACTGACAGTACACAATTTACCACACCCCCATCAGTCTCCCAGCACACCGCACACCACTGACAGTACACAATGTACCACAGCCCGATCAGACACCCAGCACACCGCACAACACTGACAGTACACAATGTACCACACCCCCATCAGACACCCAGCACACCGCACACCACTGACGGTACACAATTTACCACAGCCCCATCAGACACCCAGCACACCGCACACCACAGACAGTACACAATGAACCACACCCCCATCAGACACCTAGCACATCGCACACCACTGACAGTACACAATGTACCACACCCCCATCAGGTACCCAGCTCAACGCACACCACTGTCAGTACACAATGTACCATACCCCCATCAGGCACCCAGCACACCACACACCACAGACAGTACACAATGAACCACACCCCCATCAGACACCCAGCACACCGCACAGCACTTATAGTACACAATGTACCAGACCCCCATCAGACACCCAGCACACCGCACAGCACTGACAGTACACAATGTACCACACCCCCATCAGACACCCAGCAAACCGCACAGCACTGACAGTACACAATGTACCACACCACCATCAGACACCCAGCACACCGCACACCACTGACAGTACACAATGTACCACACCCCCATCAGGCACCCAGCTCAACACACACGACTGACAGTACAAAATGTACCACACCACCTTCAGACACCCAGCACACCGCACACCACTGACAGTACACAATGTACCACACCCCCATCAGACACCCAGCACACTGCACACCACTGACAGTACACAATGTACAACACCCCCATCAGTCACCCAGCACACCACACACCACTGACAGTACACAATGTACCACAGCACCATCAGGAACCCAGCTCACCCACACCACTGACAGTACACAATGTACCACAGCCCCATCAGGCACCCTGCACACCACACACCACTGTCAGTACACAATGTACCACAGCCCCATCAGACAACCAGCACACCGCACACCACTGACAGTACACAATGTACCACAGCCCCATCAGGCACCCAGCACACCGCACACCACTGACAGACACAATGTACCACACCCCCATCAGACACCCAGCACACCGCACACCACAGACAGTAGACAATGTACCACACCACAATCAGACACCCAGCACACCGCACACCACTGTCAGTACACAATGTACCACACCCCCATCAGACAACCAGCACACCGCACACCACTGACAGTACACAATGTACCACAGCCCCATCAGGCACCCAGCACACCGCACACCACTGACAGACACAATGTACCACACCCCCATCAGACACCCAGCACACCGCACACCACTGACAGTACACAATGTACCACAGCCCCATCAGACAACCAGCACACCGCACTCCACTGACAGACACAATGTACCACACCCCCATCAGGCACCCAGCACACCGCACACCACAGACAGTAGACAATGTACCACACCCCCATCAGACACCCAGCACACCGCACACCACTGACAGTACACAATGTACCACAGCCCCATCAGACAACCAGCACACCGCACTCCACTGACAGACACAATGTACCACACCCCCATCAGACACCCAGCACACCGCACACCACAGACAGTAGACAATGTACCACACCCCCATCAGACACCCAGCACACCGCACACCACTGACAGTACACAATGTACCGCACCCCCATCAAACACCCAGCACACCGTACACCACTGACAGTGCACAATTTTACCACACCCAGCACACCGGACACCACTGACAGTACACAATGTACCACACCCTCATCAGTCACCCAGCACACCGCACACCACTGACAGTACACAATGTACCACACCACCATCAGACACCCAGCACAACGCACACCACTGACTGTACACAATGTACCACAGCCCAATCAGGCACCCAGCACACCGCACACCACTGACAGTACACAATGTACCACAGCCCCATCAGGCACCCAGCACACCGCACACCACTGACAGTACACAATGTACCACTCACCCATCAGGCACCCAGCACACTGCACACCACTGACAGTACACAATGTACCACAGCCCCATCAGGCACGCAGCACACGGCACACCACTGACAGTACACAATGTACCACAGCCCCATCAGGCACGCAGCACACCTCACACCACTGACAGTACACAATGTACCACAGCCCCATCAGACACCATCACACCGGACACCAATGACAGTACACAATGTACCGCACCCCCATCAGACACCCAGCACACCGAATACCACTGACAGTACACAATGTACCACAGCCCCATCAGACACCCAGCACACCACATACCACTGACAGTACACAATGTACCACACCCCCATCAGATACGCAGCACACTGCACACCACTGACAGTACACAATGTACCACACCCCCATCAGACACCCAGCACACCGCACACCACTGACTGTACACAATGTACCACAGCCGCATCAGACACCCAGCACACCGCACACCACTGAAAGTACACATTGTACCAGAGCCCCATCAGACACCCAGCACACCGCACACCACTGACAGTACACAATGTACCACACCCCCATCAGACACCCAGCACACCGCACACCACTGACAGTACACAATGTACCACACCCCCATCAGGCACCCAGCTCACCGCACACCACTGACAGTACACAATGTACCACAGCCCCATCAGACACCCAGCACACCGCACACCACTGACAGTACACAATGTACCACAGCCCCATCAGACACCCAGCACACTGCACATCACTGACAGTACACAATGTACCACACCCCCATCAGGCACCCAGCTCACCGCACACCACTGACAGTACACAATGTACCACAACCCCATCAGACATCCAGCACACCACACACCACTGACAGTACACAATGTACCACAGCCCCATCAGACACCCAGCACACTGCACATCACTGACAGTACACAATGTACCACACCCCCATCAGGCACCCAGCTCACCGCACACCACTGACAGTACACAATGTACCACACCCCCATCAGACACCCAGCTCACCGCACACCACTGACAGTACACAATGTACCACAGCCCCATCAGGCACCCAGCTCTCCGCATAACACTGACAGTACACAATGTACCACACCCCCATCAGGCACCCAGCTCACCGCACACCACTGACAGTACACAATGTACCACACCCCCATCAGGCACCCAGCACACCGCACAGCACTGACAGTACACAATGTACCACACCCCCATCAGACACCCAGCACACCACACACCACTGACAGTACACAATGTACCACACCCCCATCAGACACCCAGCACACCGCACACCACTGACTGTACACAATTTAGCACTGCCTCATCAGACACCCAGCACACCGCACACCACTGACAGTACACAATGAACCACATCCCCATCAGACACCCAGCACACCGCACACCACTGATAGTACACAATGTACCATACCCCCATCAGGTACCCAGCTCAACACACACCACTGACAGTACACAATGTACCACAGTCCCATCAGACACCCAGCACACCGCACACCACTGACAGTACACAATGTACCACAGCCCCATCAGACACCCAGCACACCACACACCACTGACAGTACACAATGTACCACACCCCCATCAAGCTCCCAGCACACCGCACACCACTGACAGTACACAATGTACCGCACCCCATCAGACATCCAGCACACCGCACACCACTGACAGTACACAATGTACCACACCCCCATCAGACACCCAGCACACCGCACACCACTGACAGTACACAATGTACCACACCCCCATCAGACACCCAGCTCCCCGCACACCACTGACATGACACAATGTACCACACCCCCATCAGGCACCCAGCACACCGCACACCACTGACAGTACACAATGTACCGCACACCATCAGACATCCAGCACACCGCACACCACTGACAGTACACAATGTACCACAGCCCCATCAGACACCCAGCACACCGCACAACACTGACAGTACACATTGTACCACACCCCCATCAGACACCCAGCACACCGCACACCACTGACGGTACACAATTTATCACAGCCCCATCAGACACCCAGCACACCGCACACCACTGACAGTACACAATGAACCACACCCCCATCAGACACCCAGCACACCGCACACCAATGACAGTACACAATGTACCACACCCCCATCAGGTACCCAGCTCAACGCACACCACTGTAAGTACACAATGTACCACACCCCCATCAGACACCCAGCACACCGCACAGCACTGACAGTACACAATGTACCACACCCCCATCAGACACCCAGCACACCGCACAGCACTGACAGTACACAATGTACCACACCCCCATCAGACACCAAGCACACCACACACCACTGACAGTACACAATGTACCACAGCCCCTCAGATACCCAGCACACCGCACACCACTGACGGTACACAATTTACCACTGCCTCATCAGACACCCTACACAACGCACACCACTGACAGTACACAATGTACCACACCCCCATCAGACACCCAGCACTCCGCACACCACTGACAGTACACAATGTACCACACCCCCATCAGACACCCAGCACACCGCACACCACTGACAGTACACAATGTACCACACCCACATCAGACACCCAGCTCCCCGCACACCACTGACATGACACAATGTACCACACCCCCATCAGTCACCCAGCACACCGTACACCACTGACAGTACACAATGTACCACACCCCCATCAGGTACCCAGCTCACCACACACCACTGACAGTACACAATGTACCACAGTCCCATCAGACACCAAGCACACCGCACACCACTGACAGTACACAATGTACCACAGCCCGATCAGACACCCAGCACACCACACACCACTGACAGTACACAATGTACCACACCCCCATCAAGCTCCCAGCACACCGCACACCACTGACAGTACACAATGTACCGCACCCCATCAGACATCCAGCACACCGCACACCACTGACAGTACACAATGTACCACACCCCCATCAGACACCCAGCACACCGCACACCACTGACAGTACACAATGTACCACACCCCCATCAGACACCCAGCTCCCCGCACACCACTGACATGACACAATGTACCACAACCCCATCAGGCACCCAGCACCGCATACCACTGACAGTACACAATTTACCACACCCCCATCAGTCTCCCAGCACACCGCACACCACTGACAGTACACAATGTACCACAGCCCGATCAGACACCCAGCACACCGCACAACACTGACAGTACACAATGTACCACACCCCCATCAGACACCCAGCACACCGCACACCACTGACGGTACACAATTTACCACAGCCCCATCAGACACCCAGCACACCGCACACCACAGACAGTACACAATGAACCACACCCCCATCAGACACCCAGCACACCGCACACCACTGACAGTACACAATGTACCACACCCCCATCAGGTACCCAGCTCAACGCACACCACTGTCAGTACACAATGTACCACACCCCCATCAGGCACCCAGCACACCACACACCACAGACAGTACACAATGAACCACACCCCCATCAGACACCCAGCACACCGCACAGCACTGACAGTACACAATGTACCACACCCCCATCAGACACCCAGCACACCGCACAGCACTGACAGTACACAATGTACCACACCCCCATCAGACACCCAGCAAACCGCACAGCACTGACAGTACACAATGTACCACACCACCATCAGACACCCAGCACACCGCACACCACTGACAGTACACAATGTACCACACCCCCATCAGGCACCCAGCTCAACACACACGACTGACAGTACACAATGTACCACACCACCTTCAGACACCCAGCACACCGCACACCACTGACAGTACACAATGTACCACACCCCCATCAGACACCCAGCACACTGCACACCACTGACAGTACACAATGTACAACACCCCCATCAGTCACCCAGCACACCACACACCACTGACAGTACACAATGTACCACAGCACCATCAGGATACCAGCTCACCCACACCACTGACAGTACACAATGTACCACAGCCCCATCAGACACCCTGCACACCACACACCACTGTCAGTACACAATGTACCACAGCCCCATCAGACAACCAGCACACCGCACACCACTGACAGTACACAATGTACCACAGCCCCATCAGGCACCCAGCACACCGCACACCACTGACAGACACAATGTACCACACCCCCATCAGACACCCAGCACACCGCACACCACAGACAGTAGACAATGTACCACAGCCCCATCAGACACCCAGCACACCGCACACCACTGAGAGTACACAATGTACCACACCCCCATCAGACACCCAGCACACCGCACACCACTGACAGTACACAATGTACCGCACCCCCATCAAACACCCAGCACACCGTACACCACTGACAGTGCACAATTTTACCACACCCCCATCAGGCACCCAGCACACCGGACACCACTGACAGTACACAATGTACCACACCCTCATCAGACACCCAGCACACCGCACACCACTGACAGTACACAATGTACCACACCACCATCAGACACCCAGCACAACGCACACCACTGACTGTACACAATGTACCACAGCCCCATCAGGCACCCAGCACACCGCACACCACTGACAGTACACAATGTACCACAGCCCCATCAGGCACCCAGCACACCGCACACCACTGACAGTACACAATGTACCACTCACCCATCAGGCACCCAGCACACTGCACACCACTGACAGTACACAATGTACCACAGCCCCATCACACACCCAGCGCACCGCACACCACTGACAGTACACAATATACCACTCACCCATCAGGCACCCAGCACACTGCACACCACTGACAGTACACAATGTACCACTCACCCATCAGGCACCCAGCACACTGCACACCACTGACAGTACACAATGTACCACAGCCCCATCACACACCCAGCGCACCGCACACCACTGACAGTACACAATGTACCACTCACCCATCAGGCACCCAGCACACTGCACACCACTGACAGTACACAATGTACCACAGCCCCATCACACACCCAGCGCACCGCACACCACTGACAGTACACAATGTACCACTCACCCATCAGGCACCCAGCACAACGCACACCACTGACAGTACACAATGTACCACAGCCCCATCAGACACCATCACACCGCACACCACTGACAGTACACAATGTACCACAGCCCCATCAGACACCATCACACCCAGCACACCACTGACAGTACACAATGTACCACAGCCCCATCAGACACCCAGCACACTGCACACCACTGACAGTACACAATGTACCACACCCCCATCAGACACCCAGCACACCACACACCACTGACAGTACACAATGTACCACAGCCCCATCAGACACCCAGCACACCGCACACCACTGACTGTACACAATGTACCACACCCCCATCAGACACCCAGCACACCGCACACCACTGACTGTACACAATGTACCACACCCCCATCAGACACCCAGCACACCGCACACCACTGAAAGTACACATTGTACCAGAGCCCCATCAGACACCCAGCACACCACACACCACTGACAGTACACAATGTACCACAGCCGTATCAGACACCCAGCACACCGCACACCACTGACAGTACACAATGTATCACACCCCCATCAGACACCCAGCACACCGCACACCACTGACAGTACACAATGTACCACACCCCCATCAGGCACCCAGCTCACCGCACACCACTGACAGTACACAATGTACCACAGCCCCATCAGACACCCAGCACACCGCACACCACTGACAGTACACAATGTACCACAGCCCCATCAGACACCCAGCACACTGCACATCACTGACAGTACACAATGTACCACACCCCCATCAGGCACCCAGCTCACCGCACACCACTGACAGTACACAATGTACCACAACCCCATCAGACATCCAGCACACCACACACCACTGACAGTACACAATGTACCACAGCCCCATCAGACACCCAGCACACTGCACATCACTGACAGTACACAATGTACCACACCCCCATCAGGCACCCAGCTCACCGCACACCACTGACAGTACACAATGTACCACACCCCCATCAGACACCCAGCTCACCGCACACCACTGACAGTACACAATGTACCACAGCCCCATCAGGCACCCAGCTCTCCGCATAACACTGACAGTACACAATGTACCACACCCCCATCAGGCACCCAGCTCACCGCACACCACTGACAGTACACAATGTACCACAGCCCCATCAGGCACCCAGCTCTCCGCATAATACTGACAGTACACAATGTACCACACCCCCATCAGGCACCCAGCTCACCGCACACCACTGACAGTACACAATGTACAACAGCCCCATCAGGCACCCAGCTCTCCGCATAACACTGACAGTACACAATGTACCACACCCCCATCAGGCACCCAGCTCACCGCACACCACTGACAGTACACAATGTACCACACCCCCATCAACCACCCAGCACACCGCACAGCACTGACAGTACACAATGTACCACACCCCCATCAGACACCCAGCACACCACACACCACTGACAGTACACAATGTACCACACCCCCATCAGACACCCAGCACACCGCACACCACTGACTGTACACAATTTAGCACTGCCTCATCAGACACCCAGCACACCGCACACCACTGACAGTACACAATGAACCACACCCCCATCAGACACCCAGCACACCGCACACCACTGATAGTACACAATGTACCATACCCCCATCAGGTACCCAGCTCAACACACACCACTGACAGTACACAATGTACCACAGTCCCATCAGACACCCAGCACACCGCACACCACTGACAGTACACAATGTACCACAGCCCCATCAGACACCCAGCACACCACACACCACTGACAGTACACAATGTACCACACCCCCATCAAGCTCCCAGCACACCGCACACCACTGACAGTACACAATGTACCGCACCCCATCAGACATCCAGCACACCGCACACCACTGACAGTACACAATGTACCACACCCCCATCAGACACCCAGCACACCGCACACCACTGACAGTACACAATGTACCACACCCCCATCAGACACCCAGCTCCCCGCACACCACTGACATGACACAATGTACCACACCCCCATCAGGCACCCAGCACACCGCACACCACTGACAGTACACAATGTACCGCACACCATCAGACATCCAGCACACCGCACACCACTGACAGTACACAATGTACCACAGCCCCATCAGACACCCAGCACACCGCACAACACTGACAGTACACAATGTACCACACCCCCATCAGACACCCAGCACACCGCACACCACTGACGGTACACAATTTATCACAGCCCCATCAGACACCCAGCACTCCGCACACCACTGACAGTACACAATGAACCACACCCCCATCAGACACCCAGCACACCGCACACCAATGACAGTACACAATGTACCACACCCCCATCAGGTACCCAGCTCAACGCACACCACTGTCAGTACACAATGTACCACACCCCCATCAGACACCCAGCACACCACACACCACTGACAGTACACAATGTACCACAGCCCCTCAGATACCCAGCACACCGCACACCACTGACGGTACACAATTTACCACTGCCTCATCAGACACCCAGCACAACGCACACCACTGACAGTACACAATGTACCACACCCCCATCAGACACCCAGCACTCCGCACACCACTGACAGTACACAATGTACCACACCCCCATCAGACACCCAGCACACCGCACACCACTGACAGTACACAATGTACCACACCCACATCAGACACCCAGCTCCCCGCACACCACTGACATGACACAATGTACCACACCCCCATCAGTCACCCAGCACACCGTACACCACTGACAGTACACAATGTACCACAGCCCCATCAGGCACCCAGCACACCGCACAACACTGACAGTACACAATGTACCACACCCCCATCAGACACCCAGCACACCACACACCACTGAGGGTACACAATTTAGCACTGCCTCATCAGACACCCAGCACACCGCACACCACTGACAGTACACAATGAACCACACCCCCATCAGACACCCAGCACACCGCACACCACTGATAGTACATAATGTACCATACCCCCATCAGGTACCCAGCTCACCACACACCACTGACAGTACACAATGTACCACAGTCCCATCAGACACCCAGCGCACCGCACACCACTGACAGTACACAATGTACCACAGCCCCATCAGACACCCAGCACACCACACACCACTGACAGTACACAATGTACCACACCCCCATCAAGCTCCCAGCACACCGCACACCACTGACAGTACACAATGTACCGCACCCCATCAGACATCCAGCACACCGCACACCACTGACAGTACACAATGTACCACACCCCCATCAGACACCCAGCACACCGCACACCACTGACAGTACACAATGTACCACACCCCCATCAGACACCCAGCTCCCCGCACACCACTGACATGACACAATGTACCACACCCCCATCAGGCACCCAGCACCGCACACCACTGACAGTACACAATTTACCACACCCCCATCAGTCTCCCAGCACACCGCACACCACTGACAGTACACAATGTACCACAGCCCGATCAGACACCCAGCACACCGCACAACACTGACAGTACACAATGTACCACACCCCCATCAGACACCCAGCACACCGCACACCACTGACGGTACACAATTTACCACAGCCCCATCAGACACCCAGCACACCGCACACCACAGACAGTACACAATGAACCACACCCCCATCAGACACCCAGCACACCGCACACCACTGACAGTACACAATGTACCACACCCCCATCAGGTACCCAGCTCAACGCACACCACTGTCAGTACACAATGTACCACACCCCCATCAGGCACCCAGCACACCACACACCACAGACAGTACACAATGAACCACACCCCCATCAGACACCCAGCACACCGCACAGCACTGACAGTACACAATGTACCACACCCCCATCAGACACCCAGCACACCGCACAGCACTGACAGTACACAATGTACCACACCCCCATCAGGCACCCAGCACCGCACACCACTGACAGTACACAATGTACCACACCCCCATCAGACACCCAGCACACCGCACAGCACTGACAGTACACAATGTACCACACCCCCATCAGACACCCAGCAAACCGCACAGCACTGACAGTACACAATGTACCACACCACCATCAGACACCCAGCACACCGCACACCACTGACAGTACACAATGTACCACACCCCCATCAGGCACCCAGCTCAACACACACGACTGACAGTACACAATGTACCACACCACCTTCAGACACCCAGCACACCGCACACCACTGACAGTACACAATGTACCACACCCCCATCAGACACCCAGCACACTGCACACCACTGACAGTACACAATGTACAACACCCCCATCAGTCACCCAGCACACCACACACCACTGACAGTACACAATGTACCACAGCACCATCAGGAACCCAGCTCACCCACACCACTGACAGTACACAATGTACCACAGCCCCATCAGACACCCTGCACACCACACACCACTGTCAGTACACAATGTACCACAGCCCCATCAGACAACCAGCACACCGCACACCACTGACAGTACACAATGTACCACAGCCCCATCAGGCACCCAGCACACCGCACACCACTGACAGACACAATGTACCACACCCCCATCAGACACCCAGCACACCGCACACCACTGACAGACACAATGTACCACACCCCCATCAGACACCCAGCACACCGCACACCACAGACAGTAGACAATGTACCACAGCCCCATCAGACACCCAGCACACCGCACACCACTGACAGTACACAATGTGCCACACCCCCATCAGACACCCAGCACACTGCACTCAACTGACAGTACACAATGTACCACAGCCCCATCAGACACCCAGCACACAGCACACCACTGAGAGTACACAATGTACCACACCCCCATCAGACACCCAGCACACCACACACCACTGACAGTACACAATGTACCGCACCCCCATCAAACACCCAGCACACCGTACACCACTGACAGTGCACAATTTTACCACACCCCCATCAGGCACCCAGCACACCGGACACCACTGACAGTACACAATGTACCACACCCTCATCAGACACCCAGCACACCGCACACCACTGACAGTACACAATGTACCACACCACCATCAGACACCCAGCACAACGCACACCACTGACTGTACACAATGTACCACAGCCCCATCAGGCACCCAGCACACCGCACACCACTGACAGTACACAATGTACCACAGCCCCATCAGGCACCCAGCACACCGCACACCACTGACAGTACACAATGTACCACTCACCCATCAGGCACCCAGCACACTGCACACCACTGACAGTACACAATGTACCACACCCCCATCAGGCACCCAGCACACCGCACACCACTGACAGTACACAATGTACCACAGCCCCATCAGGCACCCAGCACACCGCTAACCACTGACAGTACACAATGTACCACACCCCCATCAGACACCCAGCACACCGCACACCACTGACAGTACACAATGTACCACAGCCCCATCAGGCACCATCACACCGGACACCACTGACAGTACACAATGTACCACAGCCCCATCAGACACCATCACACCGCACACCACTGACAGTACACAATGTACCACACCCCCATCAGACACCCAGCACACTGCACACCACTGACAGTACACAATGTACCACACCCCCATCAGATACGCAGCACACTGCACACCACTGACAGTACACAATGTACCACACCCCCATCAGACACCCAGCACACCGCACACCACTGACTGTACACAATGTACCACAGCCGCATCAGACACCCAGCACACCGCACACCACTGACAGTACACAATGTACCACACCCCCATCAGGCACACAGCTCACCGCACACCACTGAATGTACACATTGTACCAGAGCCCCATCAGACACCCAGCACACCGCACACCACTGACATTACACAATGTACCACAGCCGCATCAGACACCCAGCACACCGCACACCACTGACAGTACACAATGTACCACAGCCACTTCAGACACCCAGCACACCGCACACCACTGACAGTACACAATGTACCACAGCCGCATCAGACACCCAGCACACCGCACACCACTGTCAGTACACAATGTATCACACCCCCATCAGACACCCAGCACACCGCACACCACTGACAGTACACAATGTACCACACCCCCATCAGGCACCCAGCTCACCGCACACCACTGACAGTACACAATGTACCACAGCCCCATCAGACACCCAGCACACCGCACACCACTGACAGTACACAATGTACCACAGCCCCATCAGACACCCAGCACACTGCACATCACTGACAGTACACAATGTACCACACCCCCATCAGGCACCCAGCTCACCGCACACCACTGACAGTACACAATGTACCACAACCCCATCAGACATCCAGCACACCACACACCACTGACAGTACACAATGTACCACAGCCCCATCAGACACCCAGCACACTGCACATCACTGACAGTACACAATGTACCACACCCCCATCAGGCACCCAGCTCACCGCACACCACTGACAGTACACAATGTACCACACCCCCATCAGACACCCAGCTCACCGCACACCACTGACAGTACACAATGTACCACAGCCCCATCAGGCACCCAGCTCTCCGCATAACACTGACAGTACACAATGTACCACACCCCCATCAGGCACCCAGCTCACCGCACACCACTGACAGTACACAATGTACCACAGCCCCATCAGGCACCCAGCTCTCCGCATAACACTGACAGTACACAATGTACCACACCCCCATCAGGCACCCAGCTCACCGCACACCACTGACAGTACACAATGTACCACACCCCCATCAGACACCCAGCACACCGCACACCACTGACTGTACACAATGTACCACAGCCGCATCAGACACCCAGCACACCGCACACCACTGACAGTACACAATGTACCACACCCCCATCAGACACCCAGCACACTGCACACCACTGACAGTACACATTGTACCACAGCCCCATCAGACACCCAGCACACCGCACACCACTGAAAGTACACATTGTACCACAGCCCCATCAGACACCCAGCACACCACACACCACTGACAGTACACAATGTACCACAGCCGCATCAGACACCCAGCACACCGCACACCACTGACAGTACACAATGTACCACACCCCCATCAGACAGCCAGCACACCGCACACCACTGACAGTACACAATGTACCACACCCCCATCAGGCACCCAGCTCACCGCACACCACTGACAGTACACAATGTACCACAGCCCCATCAGACACCCAGCACACTGCACATCACTGACAGTACACAATGTACCACAGCACCATCAGGAACCCAGCTCACCCACACCACTGACAGTACACAATGTACCACAGCCCCATCAGACACCCTGCACACCACACACCACTGTCAGTACACAATGTACCACAGCCCCATCAGACAACCAGCACACCGCACACCACTGACAGTACACAATGTACCACAGCCCCATCAGGCACCCAGCACACCGCACACCACTGACAGACACAATGTACCACACCCCCATCAGACACCCAGCACACCGCACACCACAGACAGTAGACAATGTACCACAGCCCCATCAGACACACAGCACACCGCACACCACTGACAGTACACAATGTACCACAGCCCCATCAGACACCCAGCACACCGCACACCACTGAGAGTACACAATGTACCACACCCCCATCAGACACCCAGCACACCGCACACCACTGACAGTACACAATGTACCACACCCCCATCAGACACCCAGCACACCACACACCACTGACAGTACACAATGTACCGCACCCCCATCAAACACCCAGCACACCGTACACCACTGACAGTACACAATGTACCACACCCCCATCAGGCACCCAGCACACCGGACACCACTGACATTACACAATGTACCACACCCTCATCAGACACCCAGCACACCGCACACCACTGACAGTACACAATGTACCACACCACCATCAGACACCCAGCACAACGCACACCACTGACTGTACACAATGTACCACACCCCCATCAGGCACCCAGCACACCGGACACCACTGACAGTACACAATGTACCACACCCTCATCAGACACCCAGCACACCGCACACCACTGACAGTACACAATGTACCACACCACCATCAGACACCCAGCACAACGCACACCACAGACTGTACACAATGTACCACAGCCCCAGCAGGCACCCAGCACACCGCACACCACTGACAGTACACAATGTACCACAGCCCCATCAGGCACCCAGCAAACCGCACACCACTGACAGTACACAATGTACCACTCACCCATCAGGCACCCAGCACACTGCACACCACTGACAGTACACAATGTACCACAGCCCCATCAGGCACCCAGCACACTGCACACCACTGACAGTACACAATGTACCACAGCCCCATCAGACACCCAGCACACCACACACCACTGACAGTACACAATGTACCACAGCCCCATCAGACACCATCACACCGGACACCACTGACAGTACACAATGTACCACAGCCCCATCAGACACCCAGCACACCGCATACCACTGACAGTACACAATGCACCACACCCCCATCAGACACCCAGCACACTGCACACCACTGACAGTACACAATGTACCACACCCCCATCAGACACCCAGCACACCGCACACCACTGACAGTACACAATGTACCACACCCCCATCAGACACCCAGCACACCACACACCACTGACCGTACACAATGTACCACACCCCCATCAGACACCCAGCACACCGCACACCACTGACAGTACACAATGTACCACACCCCCATCAGATACGCAGCACACCGCACATCACTGACAGTGCACAATGTACCACACCCCCATCAGACACCCAGCACACCGCACACCACTGACTGTACACAATGTACCACAGCCGCATCAGACACCCAGCACACCGCACACCACTGAAAGTACACATTGTACCAGAGCCCCATCAGACACCCAGCACACCACAAACCACTGACATTACACAATGTACCACAGCCGCATCAGACACCCAGCACACTGCACATCACTGACAGTACACAATGTACCACACCCCCATCAGGCACCCAGCTCACCGCACACCACTGACAATACACAATGTACCACAACCCCATCAGACACCCAGCACACCACACACCACTGACAGTACACAATGTACCACAGCCCCATCAGACACCCAGCACACCGCACACCACTGACAATACACAATGTACCACAACCCCATCAGACACCCAGCACACCACACACCACTGACAGTACACAATGTACCACAGCCCCATCAGACACCCAGCACACTGCACATCACTGACAGTACACAATGTACCACACCCCCATCAGGCACCCAGCTCACCGCACACCACTGACAGTACACAATGTACCACACCCCCATCAGACACCCAGCTCACCGCACACCACTGACAGTACACAATGTACCACAGCCCCATCAGGCACCCAGCTCTCCGCATAACACTGACAGTACACAATGTACCACACCCCCATCAGGCACCCAGCTCACCGCACACCACTGACAGTACACAATGTACCACAGCCCCATCAGGCACCCAGCTCTCCGCATAACACTGACAGTACACAATGTACCACACCCCCATCAGGCACCCAGCTCACCGCACACCACTGACAGTACACAATGTACCACACCCCCATCAGGCACCCAGCACACCGCACACCACTGACAGTACACAATGTACCACAGCCCCATCAGGCACCCAGCACACCGCACAACACTGACAGTACACAATGTACCACACCCCCATCAGGCACCCAGCTCAACGCACACCACTGACAGTACACAATGTACCACACCACCATAATACACACAGCACACCGCACACCACTGACAGTACACAATGTACCACACCCCCATCAGACACCCAACACACCGCACACCACTGACGGTACACAATTTACCACAGCCCCATCAGACACCCAGCACACCGCACACCACTGACAGTACACAATGAACCACAGCCCCATCAGACACCCAGCACACCGCACACCACTGACAGTACACAATGTACCACACCCCCATCAGACACGCAGCACACCGCACACCACTGACAGTACACAATGTACCACACCCCCATCAGGTACCCAGCTCAACGCACACCACTGTCAGTACACAATGTACCACACCCCCATCAGACACCCAGCACACCGCACAGCACTGACAGTACACAATGTACCACACCACCATCAGGCACCCAGCACGCCGCACACCACTGAAAGTACACAATGTACCACACCCCCATCAGGCACCCAGCACACCACACACCACTGACAGTACACAATGTACCACAGCCCCATCAGGCACCCAGCTCAACACACACGACTGACAGTACACAATGTACCACACCCCCATCAGGCACCCAGCTCAACACGCACGACTGACAGTACACAATGTACCACACCCCCATCAGACACCCAGCACACCGCACACCACTGACAGTACACAATGTACCACACCCCCATCAGACACCCAGCACACCGCACACCACTGACAGTACACAATGTACCACACCCCCATCAGACACCCAGCTCACCACACACCACTGACAGTACACAATGTACCACACCCCCATCAGACACCCAGCACACCGCACACCACTGACAGTACACAATGTACCACACCCCCATCAGGCACCCAGCACACCGCACACCACTGACAGTACACAATGTACCGCAGTCCCATCAGACATCCAGCAAACCACACACCACTGACAGTACACAATGTACCACAGCCCCATCAGACACCCAGCACACCGCACACCACTGACAGTACACAATGTACCACAGCCCCATCAGACACCCAGCACACCGCACACGACTGACAGTACACAATGTACCACAGCCCCATCAGGCACCCAGCACACCACACACCACTGACTGTACACAATGTACCGCACCCCCATCAAACACCCAGCACACCGTACACCACTGACAGTGCACAATGTACCACACCCCCATCAGGCACCCAGAACACCGCACACCACTGACAGTACATAATGTACCACAGCCCCATCAGACACCCAGCACACCGCACACCACTGACAGTACACAATGTACCACTCCCCCATCAGGCACCCAGCACACTGCACACCACTGTCAGTACACAATGTACCACAGCCCTATCAGACAGCCAGCACACCACACACCACTGACAGTACACAATGTACCACACCCCCATCAGGCACCCAGCACACCACACACCACTGACAGTACACAATGTACCACTCCCCCATCAGGCACCCAGCACACTGCACACCACTGTCAGTACACAATGTACCACAGCCCCATCAGGCACCCAGCACACCACACACCACTGACAGTACACAATGTACCACACCCCCATCAGACACCCAGCACACCGCACACCACTGACAGTACACAATGTACCACTCCCCCATCAGGCACCCAGCACACTGCACACCACTGACAGTACACAATGTACCACACCCCCATCAGACACCCAGCACACTGCACACCACTGTCAGTACACAATGTACCACAGCCCCATCAGACACCCAGCACACCGCACACCACTGACAGTACACAATGTACCACACCCCCATCAGGCACCCAGCACACCACACACCACTGACAGTACACAATGTACCACTCCCCCATCAGGCACCCAGCACACTGCACACCACTGTCAGTACACAATGTACCACAGCCCTATCAGACAGCCAGCACACCGCACACCACTGACAGTACACAATGTACCACACCCCCATCAGGCACCCAGCACACCACACACCACTGACAGTACACAATGTACCACACCCCCATCAGGCACCCAGCACACCACACACCACTGACAGTACACAATGTACCACACCCCCATCAGGCACCCAGCACACCACACACCACTGACAGTACACAATGTACCACTCCCCCATCAGGCACCCAGCACACTGCACACCACTGACAGTACACAATGTACCACTCCCCCATCAGGCACCCAGCACACCACACGCCGCTGACAGTACACAATGTACCACACCACCATCAGACACCCAGCACACCGCACCCCACTGACAGTACACAATGTACCACACCCCCATCAGACACCACGCACACCGCACAGCACTGACAGTACACAATGTACCACACCCCCATCAGGCACCCAGCACACCACACACCACTGACAGTACACAATGTACTGTCAGACACCCAGCACACCGCACCCCACTGACAGTACACAATGTACCACACCCCCATCAGACACCCCGCACACCGCACAGCACTGACAGTACACAATGTAGCACACCACGATCCGACACCCAGCACACCGCACACCACTGACAGTACACAATGTAACACAGCCCCATCAGGCACCCAGCACACCGCACACAACTGACAGTACACAATGTACCACTACCCCATCAGGCACCCAGCACACCGCACAACACTGACAGTACACAGTGTACCACACCCCCATCAGACACCCAGCACACCACTGACAGTACACAATGTACCACACCCCCATCAGTTACCCAGCTCACCACACACCACTGAGAGTACACAATGTACCAAAACCACCATCAGACACCCAGCACACCGCACACCACTGATAGTACACAATGTACCACACCCCCATCAGACACCCAGCACACCGCACAACACTGACAGTACACAATGTACCACACCCCCATCAGACACCCAGCACACCGCACAACACTGACAGTACACAATGTACCACAGCCCCATCAGACACCCAGCACACCACACACCACTGACAGTACACAATGTACCAAAACCACCATCAGACACCCAGCACACCGCACACCACTGATAGTACACAATGTACCACACCCCCATCAGACAACCAGCACACCGCACAACACTGACAGTACACAATGTACCACACCCCCATCAGACACCCAGCACACCGCACAACACTGACAGTACACAATGTACCACAGCCCCATCAGACACCCAGCACACCACACACCACTGACAGTACACATTGTACCACACCCCCATCAGACTCCCAGCACACCGCACACCACTGACAGTACACAATGCACCACACCCCCATCAGACACCCAGCACACCGCACACCACTGACAGTACACAATGTACCACATCCCCATCAGACACCCAGCACACCACACACCACTGACAGTACACAATGTACCACACCCCCATCAGGCACCCAGCACACCGCACACCACTGACAGTACACAATGTACCACACCCCCATCAGGCACCCAGCACACCGCACACCACTGACAGTACACAATGTACCACACCCCCATCAGACACCCAGCACACCGCACACCACTGACATTACACAATGTACCACACCCCCATCAGGCACCCAGCACACCGCACACCACTGACAGTACACAATGTACCACATCCCCATCAGACACCCAGCACACCACACACCACTGACAGTACACAATGTACCACACCCCCATCAGACACCCAGCTCAACACACACCACTGACAGTACACAATGTACCACACCACCATCAGACACCCAGCACACCGAACACCACTGACAGAACACAAGCTACCACACCCCCATCAGACACCCAGCACACCGCACACCACTGAGAGTACACAATGTACCACAGCCCCATCAGGCACCCAGCTCAACACACACCACTGACAGTACACAATGTACCACAGCCCCATCAGACACCCAGCACACCGCACACCACTGACAGTACACAATGTACCACAACCCCATCAGCCACCCAGCACACCGCACACCACTGACAGTACACAATGTACCACACCCCCTTCAGACACCCAGCACACCGCACACCACTGACAGTACACAATGAACCACACACCCATTAGACACCCAGCACACCGCACACCACTGACAGTACACAATGTACCACACCCCCATCAGGCACCCAGCACACCACACACCACTGACAGTACACAATGTACCACACCACCATCAGAAACCCAGCACACCGCACACCACTGACAGTACACAATGTACCACAGCCCCATCAGGCACCCAGCACACCACACACCACTGACAGTACACAATGTACCACACCCCCATCAGACACTCAGCACACCACACACCACTGACAGTACACAATGTACCACACCCCCATCAGACACCCAGCTCACCGCACACCACTGACAGTACACAATTTACCACACCCCCATCAGGCACCCAGCACACCGCACTCCACTGACAGGACACAATGTACGACACCCCCATCAGGCACCCAGCACACCGCACACCACAGGCAGTACACAATGTACCACAGCCGCATCAGGCACTCAGCACACCACACACCACTGACAGTACACAATGTACCACAGCCCCATCAGACACCCAGCACACCACACACCACTGACAGTACACAATGTACCACACCCCCATCAGACACTCAGCACACCACACACCACTGACAGTACACAATGTACCACAGCCTCATCAGACACCCAGCACACCACACACCACTGACAGTACACAATGTACCACAGCCTCATCAGACACTCAGCACACCACACACCACTGACAGTACACAATGTACCACAGCCTCATCAGACACCCAGCACACCACACACCACTGACAGTACACAATGTACCACACCACCATCAGAAACCCAGCACACCGCACACCACTGACAGTACACAATGTACCACAGCCCCATCAGGCACCCAGCACACCACACACCACTGACAGTACACAATGTACCACACCCCCATCAGACACTCAGCACACCACACACCACTGACAGTACACAATGTACCACACCCCCATCAGACACCCAGCTCACCGCACACCACTGACAGTACACAATTTACCACACCCCCATCAGGCACCCAGCACACCGCACTCCACTGACAGGACACAATGTACGACACCCACATCAGGCACCCAGCACACCGCACACCACTGACAATACGCAATGTACCACAGCCCCATCAGGCACTCAGCACACCACACACCACTGACAGTACACAATGTACCACAGCCCCATCAGACACCCAGCACACCACACACCACTGACAGTACACAATGTACCACACCCCCATCAGACACTCAGCACACCACACACCACTGACAGTACACAATGTACCACAGCCTCATCAGACACCCAGCACACCACACACCACTGACAGTACACAATGTACCACACCCCCATCAGACACTCAGCACACCGCACACCACTGACAGAACACAATGTACCACACCCCCATCAGACACCCAGCACACCGCACTCCACTGACAGGACACAATGTACGACACCCCCATCAGGCACCCAGCACACCGCACACCACTGACAATACGCAATGTACCACAGCCTCATCAGACACCCAGCACACTGCACACCACTGACAGTACACAATGTACCACAGCGCCATCAGACACCCAGCACACAGCACTCCACTGACAGGACACAATGTTCCACACCCCCATCAGGAACCCAGCTCACCCACACCACTGACAGTACACAATGTACCACACCCCTATCTGACATCTAGCACACCACACACCACTGACAGTACACAATGTACCACAGCCCCATCAGACACCCTGCACACCACACACCACTGTCAGTACACAATGTACCACAGCCCCATCAGGCACCCAGCACACCGCACACCACTGACAGTACACAATGTACCACACCCCCATCAGACACCCAGCACACCGCACACCACTGACAGTACACAATGTACCACACCCCCATCAGACACCCAGCACACCGCACACCACTGACAGTACACAATGTACCACACCCCCATCAGACACCCAGCACACCGCACACCACTGACAGTACACAATGTACCACACCCCCATCAGACACCCAGCACAACGCACACCACTGACAGTACACAATGTACCACAGCCCCATCAGACACCCAGCACACCGCACACCACTGACAGTAGACAATGTACCACAGCCCCATCAGACACCCAGCACACCGCACACCACTGACAGTACACAATGTACCACAGCCCCATCAGACACCCAGCACACCGCACACCACTGACAGTACACAATGTACCAAACCCCCATCAGGCACCCAGCACACCGCACACCACTGACAGTACACAATGTACCGCAGTCCCATCAGACATCCAGCAAACCACACACCACTGACAGTACACAATGTACCACAGCCCCATCAGACACCCAGCACACCGCATACCACTGACAGTACACAATGTACCACAGCCCCATCAGACACCCAGCACACCGCACACCACTGAAAGTACACAATGTACCACAGCCCCATCAGACACCCAGCACACCGCACACGACTGACAGTACACAATGTACCACAGCCCCATCCGACACCCAGCACACCGCACACCACTGACAGTACACAATGTACCGCACCCCCATCAAACACCCAGCACACCGTACACCACTGACAGTGCACAATGTACCACACCCCCATCAGGCACCCAGCACACTGCACACCACTGACAGTACACAATGTACCACAGCCCCATCAGGCACCCAGCACACCACACACCACTGACAGTACACAATGTACCACACCCCCATCAGGCACCCAGCACACCACACACCACTGACAGTACACAATGTACCACACCACCATCAGACACCCAGCACACCGCACCCCACTGACAGTACACAATGTACCACACCCCCATCAGACACCCCGCACACCGCACAGCACTGACAGTACACAATGTACCACACCACGATCCGACACCCAGCACACCGCACACCACTGACAGTACACAATGTAACACAGCCCCATCAGGCACCCAGCACACCGCACAACACTGACAGTACACAGTGTACCACACCCCCATCAGACACCCAGCACACCACTGACAGTACACAATGTACCACACCCCCATCAGGTACCCAGCTCAACACACACCACTGAGAGTACACAATGTACCAAAACCACCATCAGACACCCAGCACAACGCACACCACTGATAGTACACAATGTACCACACCCCCATCAGACACCCAGCACACCGCACAACACTGACAGTACACAATGTACCACACCCCCATCAGACACCCAGCACCCCGCACACCACTGACAGTACACAATGTACCACAGCCCCATCAGACACCCAGCACACCACACACCACTGACAGTACACAATGTACCACATCCCCATCAGACACCCAGCACACGGCACAGCAGTGACAGTACACATTGTACCACACCCCCATCAGACTCCCAGCACACCGCACACCACTGACAGTCCACAATGTACCACACCCCCATCAGACACCCAGCACACCGCACACCACTGACAGTACACAATGTACCACACCACCATCAGACACCCAGCTCAACACACACCACTGACAGTACACAATGTACCACACCACCATCAGACACCCAGCACACCGAACACCACTGACAGAACACAAGGTACCACACCCCCATCAGACACCCAGCACACCGCACACCACTGACAGTACACAATGTACCACAGCCCCATCAGGCACCCAGCTCAACACACACCACTGACAGTACATAATGTACCACAGCCCCATCAGACACCCAGCACACCGCACACCACTGACAGTACACAATGTACCACAACCCCATCAGGCACCCAGCACACCGCACACCACTGACAGTACACAATGTACCACACCCCCATCAGACACCCAGCACACCGCACACCACTGACAGTACACAATGAACCACACACCCATTAGACACCCAGCACACCGCACACCACTGACAGTACACAATGTACCACACCCCCATCAGGCACCCAGCACACCACACACCACTGACAGTACACAATGTACCACACCACCATCAGAAACCCAGCACACCGCACACCACTGACAGTACACAATGTACCACAGCCCCATCAGGCACCCAGCACACCACACACCACTGACAGTACACAATGTACCACACCCCCATCAGACACTCAGCACACCACACACCACTGACAGTACACAATGTACCACACCCCCATCAGACACCCAGCTCCCCGCACACCACTGACAGTACACAATGTACCACACCCCCATCAGGCACCCAGCACACCGCACTCCACTGACAGGACACAATGTACGACACCCCCATCAGGCACCCAGCACACCGCACACCACTGACAGTACACAATGTACCACAGCCCCATCAGGCACCCAGCACACCACACACCACTGACAATACGCAATGTACCACAGCCTCATCAGACACCCAGCACACCACACACCACTGACAGTACACAATGTACCACACCCCCATCAGACACTCAGCACACCGCACACCACTGACAGAACACAATGTACCACACCCCCATCAGACTCCCAGCACACCGCACACCACTGACAGGACACAATGTTCCACACCCCCATCAGACACCCAGCTCACCGCACATCACTGACAGTACACAATGTACCACACCCCCATCAGACACCCAGCTCACCGCACATCACTGACAGTACACAACGTGCCGCACCCCCATCAGACACCCAGCACACCGCACTCCACTGACAGGACACAATGTTCCACACCCCCATCAGACACCCAGCTCACCGCACATCACTGACAGTACACAATGTACCACACCCCCATCAGGCACCCAGCACACCGCACACCACTGACAGGACACAATGTTCCACACCCCCATCAGACACCCAGCTCACCGCACATCACTGACAGTATACAATGTACCACACCCCCATCAGAAACCCAGCACACCGCACACCACTGTCAGTACACAATGTACCACACCCCCATCAGACACCCAGCACACCGCACACCACTGACAGTACACAATGTACCGCACCCCCATCAGACACCCAGCACACCGCACACCACTGACAGTACACAATGTACCACACCCCCATCAGAAACCCAGCACACCGCACACCACTGTCAGCACACAATGTACCACACCCCCATCAGACACCCAGCACACCGCACACCACTGACAGTACACAATGTACCGCACCCCCATCAGACACCCAGCACACCGCACACCACTGACAGTACACAATGTACCACACCCCCATCAGGCACCCAGCACACCGCACACCACTGACAGTACACAATGTACCACACCCCCATCAGACACCCAGCACACCGCACACCACTGACAGTACACAATGTACCACACCCCCATCAGGCACCCAGCACACCGCACACCACTGACAGTACACAATGTACCACACCCCCATCAGGCACCCAGCACACCGCACACCACTGACAGTACACAATGTACCACACCCCCATCAGACACCCAGCACACCATACACCACTGACAGTACACAATGTACCACACCCCCATCAGACACCCAGCACACCGCACACCACTGACAGTACACAATGTACCACAGCCCCATCAGACACCCAGCACACCGCACAACACTGACAGTACACAATGTACCACACCCCCATCAGGAACACAGCACACCGCACACCACTGACAGTACACAATGTACCACAGCCCCATCAGGCACCCAGCTCTCCGCATAACACTGACAGTACACAATGTACCACACCCCCATCAGACACCGAGCTCATCGCACTCCACTGACAGTACACAATGTACCACAACCCCATCAGACACCCAGCACAACGCACACCACTGACAGTACACAATGTACCACAGCCCCATCAGACACCCAGCACACCGCACACCACTGACAGTAGACAATGTACCACAGCCCCATCAGACACCCAGCACACCGCACACCACTGACAGTACACAATGTACCACAGCCCCATCAGACACCCAGCACACCGCACACCACTGACAGTACACAATGTACCAAACCCCCATCAGGCACCCAGCACACCGCACACCACTGACAGTACACAATGTACCGCACCCCCATCAGACACCCAGCACACCGCACACCACTGACAGTACACAATGTACCACACCCCCATCAGACACCCAGCTCACCGCACACCACTGACAGTACACAATTTACCACACCCCCATCAGGCACCCAGCACACCGCACTCCACTGACAGGACACAATGTACGACACCCCCATCAGGCACCCAGCACACCGCACACCACAGGCAGTACACAATGTACCACAGCCCCATCAGGCTCTCAGCACACCACACACCACTGACAGTACACAATGTACCACAGCCCCATCAGACACCCAGCACACCACACACCACTGACAGTACACAATGTACCACACCCCCATCAGACACTCAGCACACCACACACCACTGACAGTACACAATGTACCACAGCCTCATCAGACACCCAGCACACCACACACCACTGACAGTACACAATGTACCACAGCCTCATCAGACACTCAGCACACCACACACCACTGACCGTACTCAATGTACCACAGCCTCATCAGACACCCAGCACACCACACACCACTGACAGTACACAATGTACCACACCACCATCAGAAACCCAGCACACCGCACACCACTGACAGTACACAATGTACCACAGCCCCATCAGGCACCCAGCACACCACACACCACTGACAGTACACAATGTACCACACCCCCATCAGACACTCAGCACACCACACACCACTGACAGTACACAATGTACCACACCCCCATCACACACCCAGCTCACCGCACACCACTGACAGTACACAATTTACCACACCCCCATCAGGCACCCAGCACACCGCACTCCACTGACAGGACACAATGTACGACACCCCCATCAGGCACCCAGCACACCGCACACCACTGACAATACGCAATGTACCACAGCCCCATCAGGCACTCAGCACACCACACACCACTGACAGTACACAATGTACCACAGCCCCATCAGACACCCAGCACACCACACACCACTGACAGTACACAATGTACCACACCCCCATCAGACACTCAGCACACCACACACCACTGACAGTACACAATGTACCACAGCCTCATCAGACACCCAGCACACCACACACCACTGACAGTACACAATGTACCACACCCCCATCAGACACTCAGCACACCGCACACCACTGACAGAACACAATGTACCACACCCCCATCAGACACCCAGCACACCGCACTCCACTGACAGGACACAATGTACGACACCCCCATCAGGCACCCAGCACACCGCACACCACTGACAATACGCAATGTACCACAGCCTCATCAGACACCCAGCACACTGCACACCACTGACAGTACACAATGTACCACAGCGCCATCAGACACCCAGCACACAGCACTCCACTGACAGGACACAATGTTCCACACCCCCATCAGGAACCCAGCTCACCCACACCACTGACAGTACACAATGTACCACACCCCTATCTGACATCTAGCACACCACACACCACTGACAGTACACAATGTACCACAGCCCCATCAGACACCCTGCACACCACACACCACTGTCAGTACACAATGTACCACAGCCCCATCAGGCACCCAGCACATCGCACACCACTGACAGTACACAATGTACCACACCCCCATCAGACACCCAGCACACCGCACACCACTGACAGTACACAATGTACCACACCCCCATCAGACACCCAGCACACCGCACACCACTGACAGTACACAATGTACCACACCCCCATCAGACACCCAGCACACCGCACACCACTGACAGTACACAATGTACCACACCCCCATCAGGCACCGAGCTCATCGCACTCCACTGACAGTACACAATGTACCACAACCCCATCAGACACCCAGCACAACGCACACCACTGACAGTACACAATGTACCACAGCCCCATCAGACACCCAGCACACCGCACACCACTGACAGTAGACAATGTACCACAGCCCCATCAGACACCAAGCACACCGCACACCACTGACAGTACACAATGTACCAAACCCCCATCAGGCACCCAGCACACCGCACACCACTGACAGTACACAATGTACCGCACCCCCATCAGGCACCCAGCACACCACACACCACTGACAGTACACAATGTACCACACCCCCATCAGGCACCCAGCACACCGCACACCACTGACAGTACACAATGTACCGCACCCCCATCAGGCACCCAGCACACCACACACCACTGACAGTACACAATGTACCACACCCCCATCAGACATCCAGCAAACCACACACCACTGACAGTACACAATGTACCACAGCCCCATCAGACACCCAGCACACCGCATACCACTGACAGTACTAAATGTACCACAGCCCCATCAGACACCCAGCACACCGCACACCACTGACAGTACACAATGTACCACAGCCCCATCAGACACCCAGCACACCGCACACGACTGACAGTACACAATGTACCACAGCCCCATCCGACACCCAGCACACCGCACACCACTGACAGTACACAATGTACCGCACCCCCATCAAACACCCAGCACACCGTACACCACTGACAGTGCACAATGTACCACACCCCCATCAGGCACCCAGCACACCGCACACCACTGACAGTACACAATGTACCACAGCCCCATCAGGCACCCAGCACACCGCACACCACTGACAGTACACAATGTACCACACCCCCATCAGGCACCCAGCACACCACACACCACTGACAGTACACAATGTACCACACCACCATCAGACACCCAGCACACCGCACCCCACTGACAGTACACAATGTACCACACCCCCATCAGACACCCCGCACACCGCACAGCACTGACAGTACACAATGTACCACACCACGATCCGACACCCAGCACACCGCACACCACTGACAGTACACAATGTAACACAGCCCCATCAGGCACCCAGCACACCGCACACAACTGACAGTACACAATGTACCACACCACGATCCGACACCCAGCACACCGCACACCACTGACAGTACACAATGTACCACAGCCCCATCAGGCACCCAGCACACCGCACAACACTGACAGTACACAGTGTACCACACCCCCATCAGACACCCAGCACACCACTGACAGTACACAATGTACCACACCCCCATCAGGTACCCAGCTCAACACACACCACTGAGAGTACACAATGTACCAAAACCACCATCAGACACCCAGCACACCGCACACCACTGATAGTACACAATGTACCACACCCCCATCAGACACCCAGCACACCGCACAACACTGACAGTACACAATGTACCACACCCCCATCAGACACCCAGCACCCCGCACACCACTGACAGTACACAATGTACCACAGCCCCATCAGACACCCAGCACACCACACACCACTGACAGTACACAATGTACCACATCCCCATCAGACACCCAGCACACGGCACAGCAGTGACAGTACACATTGTACCACACCCCCATCAGACTCCCAGCACACCGCACACCACTGACAGTACACAATGTACCACACCCCCATCAGACACCCAGCACACCGCACACCACTGACAGTACACAATGTACCACACCACCATCAGACACCCAGCTCAACACACACCACTGACAGTACACAATGTACCACACCACCATCAGACACCCAGCACACCGAACACCACTGACAGAACACAAGGTACCACACCCCCATCAGACACCCAGCACACCGCACACCACTGACAGTACACAATGTACCACAGCCCCATCAGGCACCCAGCTCAACACACACCACTGACAGTACATAATGTACCACAGCCCCATCAGACACCCAGCACACCGTACACCACTGACAGTACACAATGTACCACAACCCCATCAGGCACCCAGCACACCGCACACCACTGACAGTACACAATGTACCACACCCCCATCAGACACCCAGCACACCGCACACCACTGACAGTACACAATGAACCACACACCCATTAGACACCCAGCACACCGCACACCACTGACAGTACAAAATGTACCACACCCCCATCAGGCACCCAGCACACCACACACCACTGACAGTACACAATGTACCACACCACCATCAGAAACCCAGCACACCGCACACCACTGACAGTACACAATGTACCACAGCCCCATCAGGCAACCAGCACACCACACACCACTGACAGGACACAATGTACGACACCCCCATCAGGCACCCAGCACACCGCACACCACTGACAATACGCAATGTACCACAGCCTCATCAGACACCCAGCACACCACACACCACTGACAGTACACAATGTACCACACCCCCATCAGACACTCAGCACACCGCACACCACTGACAGAACACAATGTACCACACCCCCATCAGACTCCCAGCACACCGCACACCACTGACAGTACACAACGTGCCGCACCCCCATCAGACACCCAGCACACCGCACTCCACTGACAGGACACAATGTTCCACACCCCCATCAGACACCCAGCTCACCGCACATCACTGACAGTACATAATGTACCACACCCCCATCAGGCACCCAGCACACCGCACACCACTGACAGGACACAATGTTCCACACCCCCATCAGACACCCAGCTCACCGCACATCACTGACAGTATACAATGTACCACACCCCCATCAGAAACCCAGCACACCGCACACCACTGTCAGTGCACAATGTACCACACCCCCATCAGACACCCAGCACACCGCACACCACTGACAGTACACAATGTATCGCACCCCCATCAGACACCCAGCACACCGCACACCACTGACAGTACACAATGTACCACACCCCCATCAGAAACCCAGCACACCGCACACCACTGTCAGCACACAATGTACCACACCCCCATCAGACACCCAGCACACCGCACACCACTGACAGTACACAATGTACCGCACCCCCATCAGACACCCAGCACACCGCACACCACTGACAGTACACAATGTACCACACCCCCATCAGGCACCCAGCACACCGCACACCACTGACAGTACACAATGTACCACACCCCCATCAGGCACCCAGCACACCGCACACCACTGACAGTACACAATGTACCACACCCCCATCAGACACCCAGCACACCATACACCACTGACAGTACACAATGTACCACACCCCCATCAGACACCCAGCACACCGCACACCACTGACAGTACACAATGTACCACAGCACCATCAGGCACACAGCACACCGCACAACACTGACAGTACACAATGTACCACACCCCCATCAGACACCCAGCACACCGCACAACACTGACAGTACACAATGTACCACACCCCCATCAGGAACACAGCACACCGCACACCACTGACAGTACACAATGTACCACAGCCCCATCAGGCACCCAGCTCTCCGCATAACACTGACAGTACACAATGTACCACACCCCCATCAGACACCCAGCACACCGCACACCACTGACAGTACACAATGTACCACACCCCCATCAGGCACCGAGCTCATCGCACTCCACTGACAGTACACAATGTACCACAACCCCATCAGACACCCAGCACAACGCACACCACTGACAGTACACAATGTACCACAGCCCCATCAGACACCCAGCACACCGCACACCACTGACAGTAGACAATGTACCACAGCCCCATCAGACACCCAGCACACCGCACACCACTGACAGTACACAATGTACCACAGCCCCATCAGACACCCAGCACACCGCACACCACTGACAGTACACAATGTACCAAACCCCCATCAGGCACCCAGCACACCGCACACCACTGACAGTACACAATGTACCGCAGTCCCATCAGACATCCAGCAAACCACACACCACTGACAGTACACAATGTACCACAGCCCCATCAGACACCCAGCACACCGCACACGACTGACAGTACACAATGTACCACAGCCCCATCAGGCACCCAGCACACCACACACCACTGACTGTGCACAATGTACCGCACCCCCATCAAACACCCAGCACACCGTACACCACTGACAGTGCACAATGTACCACACCCCCATCAGGCACCCAGCACACCGCACACCACTGACAGTGCACAATGTACCACACCCCCATCAGGCACCCAGCACACCGCACCCCACTGACAGTACACAATGTACCACACCCCCATCAGACACCCCGCACACCGCACAGCACTGACAGTACACAATGTACCACAACACGATCCGACACCCAGCACACCGCACACCACTGACAGTACACAATGTAACACAGCCCCATCAGGCACCCAGCACACCGCACACAACTGACAGTACACAATGTACCACTACCCCATCAGGCACCCAGCACACCGCACAACACTGACAGTACACAGTGTACCACACCCCCATCAGACACCCAGCACACCACTGACAGTACACAATGTACCACACCCCCATCAGGTACCCAGCTCAACACACACCACTGAGAGTACACAATGTACCAAAACCACCATCAGACACCCAGCACACCGCACACCACTGATAGTACACAATGTACCACACCCCCATCAGACACCCAGCACACCGCACAACACTGACAGTACACAATGTACCACACCCCCATCAGACACCCAGCACCCCGCACACCACTGACAGTACACAATGTACCACAGCCCCATCAGACACCCAGCACACCACACACCACTGACAGTACACAATGTACCACATCCCCATCAGACACCCAGCACACGGCACAGCAGTGACAGTACACATTGTACCACACCCCCATCAGACTCCCAGCACACCGCACACCACTGACAGTACACAATGTACCACACCCCCATCAGACACCCAGCACACCGAACACCACTGACAGAATACAAGGTACCACACCCCCATCAGACACCCAGCACACCGCACACCACTGACAGTACACAATGTACCACACCACCATCAGACACCCAGCTCAACACACACCACTGACAGTACACAATGTACCACACCACCATCAGACACCCAGCATACCGAACACCACTGACAGAATACAAGGTACCACACCCCCATCAGACACCCAGCACACCGCACACCACTGACAGTACACAATGTACCACAGCCCCATCAGGCACCCAGCTCAACACACACCACTGACAGTACACAATGTACCACAGCCCCATCAGACACCCAGCACACCGCACACCACTGACAGTACACAATGTACCACACCCCCATCAGACACCCAGCACACCGCACACCACTGACAGTACACAATGAACCACACACCCATTAGACACCCAGCACACCGCACACCACTGACAGTACACAATGTACCACACCCCCATCAGGCACCCAGCACACCACACACCACTGACAGTACACAATGTACCACACCACCATCAGAAACCCAGCACACCGCACACCACTGACAGTACACAATGTACCACAGCCCCATCAGGCACCCAGCACACCACACACCACTGACAGTACACAATGTACCACACCCCCATCAGACACTCAGCACACCACACACCACTGACAGTACACAATGTACCACACCCCCATCAGACACCCAGCTCCCCGCACACCACTGACAGTACACAATGTACCACACCCCCATCAGGCACCCAGCACACCGCACTCCACTGACAGGACACAATGTACGACACCCCCATCAGGCACCCAGCACACCGCACACCACTGACAATACGCAATGTACCACAGCCTCATCAGACACCCAGCACACCACACACCACTGACAGTACACAATGTACCACACCCCCATCAGACACTCAGCACACCGCACACCACTGACAGAACACAATGTACCACACCCCCATCAGACACCCAGCACACCGCACTCCACTGACAGGACACAATGTACGACACCCCCATCAGGCACCCAGCACACCGCACACCACTGACAATACGCAATGTACCACAGCCTCATCAGACACCCAGCACACTGCACACCACTGACAGTACACAATGTACCACACCCCCATCAGACACCCAGCACACCGCACACCACTGACAGCACACAATGTACCACACCCCCATCAGACACCCAGCTCACCGCACATCACTGAGAGTATACAATGTACCACACCCCCATCAGAAACCCAGCACACCGCACACCACTGTCAGTACACAATGTACCACACCCCCATCAGACACCCAGCACACCGCACACCACTGACAGTACACAATGTACCGCACCCCCATCAGACACCCAGCACACCGCATACCACTGACAGTACACAATGTACCACAGCCCCATCAGACACCCAGCACACCGCACACCACTGACAGTACACAATGTACCACAGCCCCATCAGACACCCAGCACACCGCACACGACTGACAGTACGCAATGTACCACAGCCCCATCAGGCACCCAGCACACCACACACCACTGACTGTACACAATGTACCGCACCCCCATCAAAAACCCAGCACACCGTACACCACTGACAGTGCACAATGTACCACACCCCCATCAGGCACCCAGCACACCGCACACCACTGACAGTACACAATGTACCACAGCCCCATCAGGCACCCAGCACACCGCACACCACTGACAGTACACAATGTACCACACCCCCATCAGGCACCCAGCACACCACACACCACTGACAGTACACAATGTACCACACCACCATCAGACACCCAGCACACCGCACCCCACTGACAGTACACAATGTACCACACCCCCATCAGACACCCCGCACACCGCACAGCACTGACAGTACACAATGTACCACACCACGATCCGACACCCAGCACACCGCACACCACTGACAGTACACAATGTAACACAGCCCCATCAGGCACCCAGCACACCGCACACAACTGACAGTACACAATGTACCACTACCCCATCAGGCACCCAGCACACCGCACAACACTGACAGTACACAGTGTACCACACCCCCATCAGACACCCAGCACACCACTGACAGTACACAATGTACCACACCCCCATCAGGTACCCAGCTCAACACACACCACTGAGAGTACACAATGTACCAAAACCACCATCAGACACCCAGCACACCGCACACCACTGATAGTACACAATGTACCACACCCCCATCAGACACCCAGCACACCGCACAACACTGACAGTACACAATGTACCACACCCCCATCAGACACCCAGTACCCCGCACACCACTGACAGTACACAATGTACCACAGCCCCATCAGACACCCAGCACACCACACACCACTGACAGTACACAATGTACCACATCCCCATCAGACACCCAGCACACGGCACAGCAGTGACAGTACACATTGTACCACACCCCCATCAGACTCCCAGCACACCGCACACCACTGACAGTACACAATGTACCACACCCCCATCAGACACCCAGCACACCGCACACCACTGACAGTACACAATGTACCACACCACCATCAGACACCCAGCTCAACACACACCACTGACAGTACACAATGTACCACACCACCATCAGACACCCAGCATACCGAACACCACTGACAGAATACAAGGTACCACACCCCCATCAGACACCCAGCACACCGCACACCACTGACAGTACACAATGTACCACAGCCCCATCAGACACCCAGCACACCGCACACCACTGACAGTACACAATGTACCACAACCCCATCAGGCACCCAGCACACCGCACACCACTGACAGTACACAATGTACCACACCCCCATCA
This sequence comes from Scyliorhinus torazame, assembly GCF_047496885.1. Taxonomy (NCBI): domain Eukaryota; kingdom Metazoa; phylum Chordata; class Chondrichthyes; order Carcharhiniformes; family Scyliorhinidae; genus Scyliorhinus; species Scyliorhinus torazame. Next base: position 543,013 of record NW_027307829.1, read on the forward strand.
GACACCCAGCACACCGCACACCACTGACAGTACACAATGAACCACACACCCATTAGACACCCAGCACACCGCACACCACTGACAGTACACAATGTACCACACCCCCATCAGGCACCCAGCACACCACACACCACTGACAGTACACAATGTACCACACCACCATCAGAAACCCAGCACACCGCACACCACTGACAGTACACAATGTACCACAGCCCCATCAGGCACCCAGCACACCACACACCACTGACAGTACACAATGTACCACACCCCCATCAGACACTCAGCACACCGCACACCACTGACAGTACACAATGTACCACACCCCCATCAGTCACCCAGCACACCGCACTCCACTGACCGGACACAATGTACGACACCCCCATCAGGCACCCAGCACACCGCACACCACTGACAATACGCAATGTACCACAGCCTCATCAGACACCCAGCACACCACACACCACTGACAGTACACAATGTACCACACCCCCATCAGACACTCAGCACACCGCACACCACTGACAGAACACAATGTACCACACCCCCATCAGACACCCAGCACACCGCACTTCACTGACAGGACACAATGTACGACACCCCCATCAGGCACCCAGCATACCGCACACCACTGACAATACGCAATGTACCACAGCCTCATCAGACACCCAGCACACCACACACCACTGACAGTACACAATGTACCACACCCCCATCAGACACTCAGCACACAGCACACCACTGACAGAACACAATGTACCACACCCCCATCAGACACCCAGCACACCGCACTCCACTGACAGGACACAATGTACGACACCCCCATCAGGCACCCAGCACACCGCACACCACTGACAATACGCAATGTACCACAGCCTCATCAGACACCCAGCACACCGCACACCACTGACAGTACAGAATGTACCGCACCCCCATCAGACACCCAGCACACCGCACACCACTGACAGTACACAATGTACCACACCCCCATCAGAAACCCAGCACACCGCACACCACTGTCAGCACACAATGTACCACACCCCCATCAGACACCCAGCACACCGCACACCACTGACAGTACACAATGTACCGCACCCCCATCAGACACCCAGCACACCGCACACCACTGACAGTACACAATGTACCACACCCCCATCAGGCACCCAGCACACCGCACACCACTGACAGTACACAATGTACCACACCCCCATCAGACACCCAGCACACCATACACCACTGACAGTACACAATGTACCACACCCCCATCAGACACCCAGCACACCGCACACCACTGACAGTACACAATGTACCACAGCCCCATCAGGCACCCAGCACACCGCACAACACTGACAGTACACAATGTACCACACCCCCATCAGACACCCAGCACACCGCACAACACTGACAGTACACAATGTACCACACCCCCATCAGACACCCAGCACACCGCACAACACTGACAGTACACAATGTACCACACCCCCATCAGACACCCAGCACACCGCACAACACTGACAGTACACAATGTACCACACCCCCATCAGGAACACAGCACACCGCACACCACTGACAGTACACAATGTACCACACCCACATCAGACACCCAGCTCCCCGCACACCACTGACATGACACAATGTACAACACCCCCATCAGGCACCCAGCACACCGCACAACACTGACAGTACACAATGTACCACACTCCCATCAGGCACCCAGCACACCGCACACCACTGACAGTAGACAATGCACCACACCCCCATCAGACACCCAGCACACCGCACAACACTGACAGTACACAATGTACCACACCCCCATCAGGAACACAGCACACCGCACACCACTGACAGTACACAATGTACCACACCCACATCAGACACCCAGCTCCCCGCACACCACTGACATGACACAATGTACCACACCCCCATCAGACACCCAGCACACCGCACAACACTGACAGTACACAATGTACCACACTCCCATCAGGCACCCAGCACACCGCACACCACTGACAGTACACAATGCACCACACCCCCATCAGACACCCAGCACACCGCACACCACTGACAGTACACAATGTACCACACTCCCATCAGGCACCCAGCACACCGCACACCACTGACAGTACACAATGCACCACACCCCCATCAGACACCCAGCACACCGCACACCACTGACAGTACACAATGTACCACACCCCCATCAGACACCCAGCGCACCGCACACCACTGACAGTACACAATGTACCACAGCCCCATCAGACACCCAGCATAAAGCACATCACTGACAGTACACAATGTACCACAGCCCCATCAGACACCCAGCTCACCGCACACCACTGACAGTACACAATGAACCACACCCCCACCAGACACCCAGCACACCGCACACCACAGAGAGTACACAATGTATCATACCCCCATCAGGTACCCAGCTCAACACTCACCACTGACAGTACACAATATACCACAGTCTCATCAGACACCCAGCACACCGCACACCACTGACAGTACACAATGTACCACACCCCCATTAGACACCCAGCACACCGCACAGCACTGACAGTACACAATGTACCACACCCCCATCAGACACCCAGCACACCGCACAGCACTGACAGTACACAATGTACCACACCCCCATCAGACACCCAGCACACCGCACACCACTGACAGTACACAATGTACCACACCCCCATCAGACACCCAGCTCCCCGCACACCACTGACATGACACAATGTACCACACCCCCATCAGACACCCAGCACACCACACACCACTGACAGTACACAATGTACCACACCCCCATCAGATAACCAGCACACCGCACAGCACTGACAGTACACAATGTACCACACCACCATCAGACACCCAGCACACCGCACACCACTGACAGTACACAATGTACCACACCCCCATCAGACACCCAGCACACCCCACAGCACTGACAGTACACAATGTACCACACCACCATCAGACACCCAGCACACCGCATACCACTGACAGTACACAATGTACCACACCCCCATCAGGCACCCAGCTCAACACACACCACTGACAGTACACAATGTACCACACCACCATCAGACACCCAGCACACCGCAAACCACTGACAGTACACAATGTACCACACCCCCATCAGACACCCAGCACACCGCACACCACTGACGGTACACAATTTACCACAGCCCCATCAGACACCCAGCACACCGCACACCACTGACAGTACACAATGAACCACACCCCCATCAGACACCCAGCACACCGCACACCACTGACAGTACACAATGTACCACACCCCCATCAGGTACCCAGCTCATCGCACACCACTGTCAGTACACAATGTACCACACCCCCATCAGACACCCAGCACACCGCACAGCACTGACAGTACACAATGTACCACACCCCCATCAGACACCCAGCACACCGCACAGCACTGACAGTACACAATGTACCACACCACCATCAGACACCCAGCACGCCGCACACCACTGAAAGTACACAATGTACCACACCCCCATCAGGGACCCAGCTCAACACACACGACTGACAGTACACAATGTAGCACACCACCATCAGACACCCAGCACACCGCACACCACTGACAGTACACAATGTACCACACCCCCATCAGACACCCAGCACACTGCACACCACTGACAGTACACAATGTATAACACCCCCATCAGTCACCCAGCACACCGCACACCACTGACAGTACACAATGTACCACACCCCCATCAGGAACCCAGCTCACCCACACCACTGACAGTAGACAATGTACCACAGCCCCATCAGACACCCAAAACACCGCACACCACTGACAGTGCACAATGTACCGCACCCCCATCAAACACACAGCACACCGTACACCACTGACAGTGCACAATGTACCACACCCCCATCAGGCACCCAGCACACCGCACACCACTGACAGTACACAATGTACCACAGCCCCATCAGACACCCAGCACACCGCACACCACTGACAGTACACAATGTACCACACCCCCATCAGGCACCCAGCACACCGCACAACACTGACAGTACACAATGTACCACACCCCCATCAGGAACACAGCACACCGCACACCACTGACAGTACACAATGCACCACACCCCCATCAGACACCCAGCACACCGCACAGCACTGACAGTACACAATGTACCACAGCCCCATCAGGAACCCAGCTCACTGCACACCACTGACAGTACACAATGTACCACACCCCTATCTGTCATCTAGCACACCGCACACCACTGGCAGTACACAATGTACCACACCCCTATCTGTCATCTAGCACACCGCACACCACTGGCAGTACACAATGTACCACACCACCATCAAACACCCAGCACACCGCACACCACTGACAGTACACAATGTACCACACCCCCATCAGACACCCAGCACACCGCACACCACAGACAGTACACAATGTACCACACCCCCATCAGACACCCAGCTCCCCGCACACCACTGACATGACACAATGTACCACACCCCCATCAGACACGCAGCACACCGCACAGCACTGACAGTACACAATGTACCACACCACCATCAAACACCCAGCACACCGCACACCACTGACAGTACACAATGTACCACACCCCCATCAGACACCCAGCACACCGCACACCACAGACAGTACACAATGTACCACACCCCCATCAGACACCCAGCTCCCCGCACACCACTGACAGTACACAATGTACCACACCCCCATCAGACACCCAGCACACCGCACAGCACTGACAGTACACAATGTACCACAGCCCCATCAGACACCCAGCACACCGCACACCACTGACAGTACACAATGTACCACACCCCCATCAGGCACCCAGCACACCGCACAACACTGACAGTACACAATGTACCACACCCCCATCAGGAACACAGCACACCGCACACCACTGACAGTACACAATGTACCACACCCCCATCAGACACCCAGCACACCGCACAGCACTGACAGTACACAATGTACCACAGCCCCATCAGGAACCCAGCTCACTGCACACCACTGACAGTACACAATGTACCACACCCCTATCTGTCATCTAGCACACCGCACACCACTGGCAGTACACAATGTACCACACCACCATCAAACACCCAGCACACCGCACACCACTGACAGTACACAATGTTCCACACCCCCATCAGACACCCAGCACACCGCACACCACAGACAGTACACAATGTACCACACCCCCATCAGACACCCAGCTCCCCGCACACCACTGACAGTACACAATGTACCACACCCCCATCAGACACCCAGCACAGCGCACACCACTGTCAGTACACAATGTACCACACCCCCATCAGACACCCAGCACACCGCACACCACTGACAGTACACAATGTACCACAGCCCCATCAGACACGCAGCACACCACACACCACTGACAGTACACAATGTACCACAGCCTCATCAGACACCCAGCACACCGCACACCACTGACAGTACACAATGTACCACACCCCCATCAGACACCCAGCACACTGCACACCACTGACAGTACACAATGTACCACACCCCCATCAGACACCCAGCTCCCCGCACACCACTGACATGACACAATGTACTACACCCCCATCAGACACCCAGCACCCCGCACACCACTGACAGTACACAATGTACCACACCCCCATCAGACACCCAGCACACCACACACCACTGACAGTACACAATGTACCACACCCCCATCAGACACCCAGCACACCGCACACCACTGACAGTACACAATGTACCACACCCCCATCAGACACCCAGCACACCGCACACCACTGACAGTACACAATGTACAACATCCCCATCAGTCACCCAGCACACCGCACACCACTGACAGTACACAATGTACCACACCCCCATCAGACACACAGCACACCGCACACCACTGACAGTACACAATGTACCACACCCCCATCAGACACCCAGCTCACCGCACACCACTGACAGTACACAATGTACCACACCCCCATCAGGAACCCAGCTCACCCACACCACTGACATAACACAATGTACCACACCCCCATCAGACACCCAGCACACCACACACCACTGTCAGTACACAATGTACAACAGCCCCATCAGGCACCCAGCACACCACACACCACTGTCAGTACACAATGTACAACAGCCCCATCAGGCACCCAGCACACCGCACACCACTGTCAGTATACAATGTACAACAGCCCCATCAGGCACCCAGCACACCGCACACCACTGACAGTACACAATGTACCACAGCCCCATCAGACACCCAGCACACCGCACACCACTGACAGACACAATGTACCACACCCCCATCAGACACCCAGCACACCGCACACCACTGACAGTAGACAATGTACCACAGCCCCATCAGACACCCAGCACACCGCACACCACTGACAGTACACAATGTACCACACCCCCATCAAACACCCAGCACACCGTACACCACTGACAGTGCACAATGTACCACACCCCCATCAGGCACCCAGCACACCGCACACCACTGACAGTACACAATGTACCACACCCCCATCAGGCACCCAGCACACCGCACACCACTGACAGTACACAATGTACCACAGCCCCATCAGGCACCCAGCACACCGCACACCACTGACAGTACACAATGTACCACAGCCCCATCCGGCACCCAGCACACCGCACACCACTGACAGTACACAATGTACCACACCCCCATCAGACACCCAGCACACCGCACACCACTGTCAGTACACAATGTACCACAGCCCTATCAGACAGCCAGCACACCACACACCACTGACAGTACACAATGTACCACACCCCCATCAGGCACCCAGCACACCACACACCACTGACAGTACACAATGTACCACACCCCCATCAGACACCCCGCATACCGCACAGCACTGACAGTACACAATGTACCACAGCCCCATCAGGCACCCAGCTCAACACACAGCACTGACAGTACACAATGTACCACAGCCCCATCAGACACCCAGCACACCACACACCACTGACAGTACACAATGTATCACAGCCCCATCAGACACCCAGCACACCACACACCACTGACAGTACACAGTGTATCACAGCCCCATCAGACACCCAGCACACCACACACCACTGACAGTACACAGTGTACCACACCCCCATCAGACACCCAGCACACCACTGACAGTACACAATGTACCACACCCCCATCAGACACCCAGCACACCACACACCACTGACAGTACACAATGTATCACAGCCCCATCAGACACCCAGCACACCACACACCACTGACAGTACACAGTGTACCACACCCCCATCAGACACCCAGCACACCACTGACAGTACACAATGTATCACAGCCCCATCAGACACCCAGCACACCACACACCACTGACAGTACACAATGTACCACACCCCCATCAGGTACCCAGCTCAACACACACCACTGAGAGTACACAATGTACCAAAACCACCATCAGACACCCAGCACACCGCACACCACTGATAGTACACAATGTACCACACCCCCATCAGACACCCAGCACACCGCACAACACTGACAGTACACAATGTACCACACCCCCATCAGACACCCAGCACACCGCACAACACTGACAGTACACAATGTACCACAGCCCCATCAGACACCCAGCAGACCACACACCACTGACAGTACACAATGTACCACACCCCCATCAGACACCCAGCACACCGCACACCACTGACAGTACACAATGTACCACACCCCCATCAGACACCCAGCACACCGCACACCACTGACAGTACACAATGTACCACACCACCATCAGACACCCAGCTCAACACACACCACTGACAGTACACAATGTACCACACCACCATCAGACACCCAGCACACCGAACACCACTGACAGAAGACAAGGTACCACACCCCCATCAGACACCCAGCACACCGCACAGCACTGACAGTACACAATGTACCACACCCCCATCAGCACCCAGCTCAACTCACAGCACTGACAGTACACAATGTACCACACCACCATCCGACACCCAGCACACCGCACACCACTGACAGTACACAATGTAACACAGCCCCATCAGGCACCCAGCACACCGCACACAACTGACAGTACACAATGTACCACGACCCCATCAGGCACCCAGCACACCGCACACCACTGACAGTACACAATGTATCACAGCCCCATCAGACACCCAGCACACCACACACCACTGACAATACACAATGTACCACAGCCCCATCAGACACCCAGCACACCACACACCACTGACAGTACACAGTGTACCACACCCCCATCAGACACCCAGCACACCACTGACAGTACACAATGTACCACACCCCCATCAGGTACCCAGCTCAACACACACCACTGAGAGTACACAATGTACCAAAACCACCATCAGACACCCAGCACACCGCACACCACTGATAGTACACAATGTACCACACCCCCATCAGACACCCAGCACACCGCACAACACTGACAATACACAATGTACCACACCCCCATCAGACACCCAGCACACCGCACAACACTGACAGTACACAATGTACCACAGCCCCATCAGACACCCAGCGCACCACACACCACTGACAGTACACAATGTACCACACCACCATCAGACACCCAGCACACCGAACACCACTGACAGAACACAAGGTACCACACCCCCATCAGACACCCAGCACACCGCACACCACTGACAGTACACAATGTACCACAGCCCCATCAGGCACCCAGCTCAACACACACCACTGACAGTACACAATGTACCACAGCCCCATCAGACACCCAGCACACCGCACACCACTGACAGTACACAATGTACCACAACCGCATCAGGCACCCAGCACACCGCACACCACTGACATGACACAATGTACCACACCCCCATCAGAGACCCAGCAGACCGCACACCACTGACAGTACACAATGAACCACACACCCATTAGACACCCAGCACACCGCACACCACTGACAGTACACAATGTACCACACCCCCATCAGGCACCCAGCACACCGCACACCACTGACAGTACACAATGTACCACACCCCCATCAGAAACCCAGCACACCGCACACCACTGACAGTACACAATGTACCACAGCCCCATCAGGCACCCAGCACACCACACACCACTGACAGTACACAAAGTACCACACCCCCATCAGACACCCAGCACACCGCACACCACTGACAGTACACAATGTACCACACCCCCATCAAACACCCAGCACACCGCACACCACTGACAGTACACAATGAACCACACCCCCATCAAACACCCAGCACACCGCACACCACTGACAGTACACAATGTACCACAACCCCATCAGACACCCAGCACACCGCACACCACTGACAGTACACAAAGTACCACACCCCCATCAGACACCCAGCACACCGCACACCACTGACAGTACACAATGTACCACAGCCCCATCAGACACCCAGCTCACCGCACACCACTGACAGTACACAATGTACCACACCCCCATCAGACACCCAGCACACCGCACACCACTGACAGTACACAATGTACCACACCCCCATCAGACACCCAGCACACCGCACACCACTGACAGTACACAATGTACCAGACCCCCATCAGGCACCCAGCACACCGCACACCACTGACAGTACACAATGTACCACACCCCCATCAGACACCCAGCACACCACACACCACTGACAGTACACAATGTACCACACCCCCATCAGACACCCAGCACACCGCACACCACTGACAGTACACAATGTACCACACCCCCATCAGACACCCAGCACACAGCACACCACTGACAGTACACAATGTACCACACCCCCATCAGACACCCAGCACACCGCACCCCACTGACAGTACACAATGTACCACACCCCCATCAGACACCCCGCACACCGCACAGCACTGACAGTACACAATGTACCACACCCCCATCAGACACCCAGAACACCGCACACCACTGACAGCACACAATGTACCACACCCCTATCTGTCATCTAGCACACCGCACACCACTGACAGTACACAATGTACCACACCACCATCAAACACCCAGCACACCGCACACCACTTACAGTACACAATGTACCACACCCCCATCAGACACCCAGCACACCGCACAGCACTGACAGTACACAATGTACCACACCACCATCAGGGACCCAGCTCAACACACACGACTGACAGTACACAATGTACCACACCACCATCAGACACCCAGCACACCGCACACCACTGACAGTACACAATGTACCACACCCCCATCAGACACCCAGCACACTGCACACCACTGACAGTACACAATGTACCAGACCCCCATCAGACACCCAGCACACCGCACACCACTGACAGTACACAATGTACCACACCCCCATCAGGAACACAGCTCACCCACACCACTGACAGTACACAATGTACCACACCCCTATCTGACATCTAGCACACCACACACCACTGACAGTACAAAATGTACCACAGCCCCATCAGACACCCTGCACACCACACACCACTGTCAGTACACAATGTACAACAGCCCCATCAGGCACCCAGCACACCGCACACCACTGACAGTACACAATGTACCACAGCCCCATCAGACACCCAGCACACCGCACACCACTGACAGTGCACAATGTACCGCACCCCCATCAAACACCCAGCACACCGTACACCACTGACAGTGCACAATGTACCACACCCCCATCAGGCACCCAGCACACCGCACACCACTGACAGTACACAATGTACCACACCCCCATCAGACACCCAGCACACCGCACACCACTGACAGTGCACAATGTACCGCACCCCCATCAAACACCCAGCACACCGTACACCACTGACAGTGCACAATGTACCACACCCCCATCAGGCACCCAGCACACCGCACACCACTGACAGTACACAATGTACCACAGCCCCATCAGGCACCCAGCACACCGCACACCACTGACAGTACACAATGTACCACACCCCCATCAGACACCCAGCACACCGCACACCACTGACAGTACACAATGTACCACACCCCCATCAGGCACCCAGCACACCGCACACCACTGACAGTACACAATGTACCACACCCCCATCAGGCACCCAGCACACCGCACACCACTGACAGTACACAATGTACCACAGCCCCATCCGGCACCCAGCACACCGCACACCACTGACAGTACACAATGTACCACACCCCCATCAGACACCCAGCACACCGCACACCACTGTCAGTACACAATGTACCACAGCCCTATCAGACAGCCAGCACACCACACACCACTGACAGTACACAATGTACCACACCCCCATCAGGCACCCAGCACACCACACACCACTGACAGTACACAATGTACCACACCCCCATCAGACACCCCGCACACCGCACAGCACTGACAGTACACAATGTACCACAGCCCCATCAGGCACCCAGCTCAACACACAGCACTGACAGTACAAAATGTACCACAGCCCCATCAGACACCCAGCACACCACACACCACTGACAGTACACAATGTACCACACCCCCATCAGGCACCCAGCACACCACACACCACTGACAGTACACAATGTACCACACCCCCATCAGACACCCCGCACACCGCACAGCACTGACAGTACACAATGTACCACAGCCCCATCAGGCACCCAGCTCAACACACAGCACTGACAGTACACAATGTACCACAGCCCCATCAGGCACCCAGCTCAACACACAGCACTGGCAGTACACAATGTATCACAGCCCCATCAGACACCCAGCACACCACACACCACTGACAGTACACAGTGTACCACACCCCCATCAGACACCCAGCACACCACTGACAGTACACAATGTACCACACCCCCATCAGGTACCCAGCTCAACACACACCACTGAGAGTACACAATGTACCAAAACCACCATCAGACACCCAGCACACCGCACACCACTGATAGTACACAATGTACCACACCCCCATCAGACACCCAGCACACCGCACAACACTGACAGTACACAATGTACCACACCCCCATCAGACACCCAGCACACCGCACAACACTGACAGTACACAATGTACCACAGCCCCATCAGACACCCAGCACACCTCACACCACTGACAGTACACAATGTACCACAGTCCCATCAGGCATCCAGCACACCACACACCACTGACAGTACACAATGTACCACACCCCCATCAGACACCCAGCACACCACACACCACTGACAGTACACAATGTACCACACCCCCATCAGACACCCAGCACACCGCACACCACTGACAGTACACAATGTACCACACCCCCATCAGACACCCAGCACACCGCACACCACTGACAGTACACAATGTACCACACCACCATCAGACACCCAGCTCAACACACACCACTGACAGTACACAATGTACCACACCACCATCAGACACCCAGCACACCGCACAACACTGACAGTACACAATGTACCACAGCCCCATCAGACACCCAGCACACCACACACCACTGACAGTACACAATGTACCACACCCCCATCAGACACCCAGCACACCGCACACCACTGACAGTACACAATGTACCACACCCCCATCAGACACCCAGCACACCGCACACCACTGACAGTACACAATGTACCACACCACCATCAGACACCCAGCTCAACACACACCACTGACAGTACACAATGTACCACACCACCATCAGACACCCAGCACACCGAACACCACTGACAGAACACAAGGTACCACACCCCCATCAGACACCCAGCACACCGCACAGCACTGACAGTACACAATGTACCACACCCCCATCAGGCACCCAGCTCAACACACAGCACTGACAGTACACAATGTACCACACCCCAACCAGACACCCAGCACACCGCACACCACTGACAGTACACAATGTACCACACCCCCATCAGGCACCCAGCACACCGCACACAACTGACAGTACACAATGTACCACGACCCCATCAGGCACCCAGCACACCGCACACCACTGACAGTACACAATGTATCACAGCCCCATCAGACACCCAGCACACCACACACCACTGACAGTACACAGTGTACCACACCCCCATCAGACACCCAGCACACCACTGACAGTACACAATGTACCACACCCCCATCAGGTACCCAGCTCAACACACACCACTGAGAGTACACAATGTACCAAAACCACCATCAGACACCCAGCACACCGCACACCACTGATAGTACACAATGTACCACACCCCCATCAGACACCCAGCACACCGCACAACACTGACAGTACACAATGTACCACAATCCCATCAGACACCCAGCACACCGCACAACACTGACAGTACACAATGTACCACAGCCCCATCAGACACCCAGCGCACCACACACCACTGACAGTACACAATGTACCACAGCCCCATCCGGCACCCAGCACACCGCACACCACTGACAGTACAAAATGTACCACACTCCCATCAGACACCCAGCACAACATTGACAGTACACAATGTACCACACCCCCATCAGACACCCAGCACACCGCACACCACTGACAGTACACAATGTACCACACCACCATCAGACACCCAGCTCAACACACACCACTGACAGTACACAATGTACCACACCACCATCAGACACCCAGCACACCGAACACCACTGACAGAACACAAGGTACCACACCCCCATCAGACACCCAGCACACCGCACACCACTGACAGTACACAATGTACCACAGCCCCATCAGACACCCAGCAGACCGCACACCACTGACAGTACACAATGAACCACACACCCATTAGACACCCAGCACACCGCACACCACTGACAGTACACAATGTACCACACCTCCATCAGACACCCAGCACACCGCACACCACTGACAGTACACAATGTACCACACCCCCTTCAGGCACCCAGCACACCGCACACCACTGACAGTACACAATGAACCACACACCCATTAGACACCCAGCACACCGCACACCACTGACAGTACACAATGTACCACACCCCCATCAGGCACCCAGCACACCGCACACCACTGACAGTACACAATGTACCACACCCCCATCAGAAACCCAGCACACCGCACACCACTGACAGTACACAATGTACCACAGCCCCATCAGGCACCCAGCACACCACACACCACTGACAGTACACAATGAACCACACACCCATTAGACACCCAGCACACCGCACACCACTGACAGTACACAATGTACCACACCCCCATCAGGCACCCAGCACACCGCACACCACTGACAGTACACAATGTACCACACCCCCATCAGAAACCCAGCACACCGCACACCACTGACAGTACACAATGTACCACAGCCCCATCAGGCACCCAGCACACCACACACCACTGACAGTACACAAAGTACCACACCCCCATCAGACACCCAGCACACCGCACACCACTGACAGTACACAATGTACCACACCCCCATCAAACACCCAGCACACCGCACACCACTGACAGTACACAATGAACCACACCCCCATCAAACACCCAGCACACCGCACACCACTGACAGTACACAATGTACCACACCCCCATCAGACACCCAGCACACCGCACACCACTGACAGTACACAAAGTACCACACCCCCATCAGACACCCAGCACACCGCACACCACTGACAGTACACAATGTACCACAGCCCCATCAGACACCCAGCTCACCGCACACCACTGACAGTACACAATGTACCACACCCCCATCAGACACCCAGCACACCGCACACCACTGACAGTACACAATGTACCACACCCCCATCAGACACCCAGCACACCGCACACCACTGACAGTACACAATGTACCACACCCCCATCAGGCACCCAGCACACCGCACACCACTGACAGTACACAATGTACCACACCCACATCAGACACCCAGCACACCACACACCACTGACAGTACACAATGTACCACACCCCCATCAGACACCAAGCACACCGCACACCACTGACAGTACACAATGTACCACACCCCCATCAGACACCCAGCACACAGCACACCACTGACAGTACACAATGTACCACACCCCCATCAGACACCCAGCACACCGCACCCCACTGACAGTACACAATGTACCACACCCCCATCAGACACCCCGCACACCGCACAGCACTGACAGTACACAATGTACCACACCCCCATCAGACACCCAGCACACCGCACACCACTTACAGTACACAATGTACCACACCCCCATCAGACACCCAGCACACCGCACAGCACTGACAGTACACAATGTACCACACCACCATCAGACACCCAGCACACCGCACACCACTGACAGTACACAATGTACCACACCCCCATCAGGCACCCAGCACACCGCACACCACTGACAGTACACAATGTACCACACCCCCATAAGACACCCAGCACACCGCACAGCACTGACAGTACACAATGTACCACACCCCCATCAGGCACCCAGCTCAACACACACCACTGACAGTACACAATGTACCACACCACCATCAGACACCCAGCACACCGCACACCACTGACAGTACACTATGTACCACACCCCCATCAGGCACCCAGCTCAACACACACCACTGACAGTACTCAATGTACCACACCACCATCAGACACCCAGCACACCGCACACCACTGACAGTACACAATGTACCACAGCCCCATCAGACACCCAGCACACTGCACACCACTGACAGTACACAATGTACCACAGCCCCATCAGGAACCCAGCTCACCGCACACCACTGACAGCACACAATGTACCACATCCCTCTCTGACATCTAGCACACCGCACAACACTGACAGTACACAATGTACCACAGCCCCATCAGACACCCAGCACACCGCACACCACTGACAGTACACAATGTACCACAGCCCCATCAGACACCCAGCACACCGCACACCACTGACAGTACACAATGTACCACAGCCCCATCAGACACCCAGCACACCGCACACCACTGACAGTACACAATGTACCACAGCCCCATCAGACACCCAGCACACCGCACACCACTGACAGTACACAATGTACCACACCACCATCAGACACCCAGCTCAACACACACCACTGACAGTACACAATGTACCACTGCCCCATCAGGCACCCAGCACACCGCACACCACTGACAGTACACAATGTCCCACACCCCCATCAGACACCCAGCACACCGCACACCACTGACAGTACACAATGTACCACAGCCCCATCAGGCAGCCAGCACACCGCACACAACTGACAGTACACAATTTACCACTACCCTATCAGGCACCCAGCACACCGCACACCACTGACAGTACACAATGTATCACAGCCCCATCAGACACCCAGCACACCACACACCACTGACAGTACACAGTGTACCACACCCCCATCAGACACCCAGCACACCACTGACAGTACACAATGTACCACACCCCCATCAGACACCCAGCACACCGCACACCACTGACAGTACACATTGTACCACACCCCCATCAGACTCCCAGCACACCGCACACCACTGACAGTACACAATGTACCACAGCCCCATCAGGCACACAGCACACCGCACACC
The DNA here is from genome assembly GCF_047496885.1 of Scyliorhinus torazame. Classification (NCBI taxonomy): domain Eukaryota; kingdom Metazoa; phylum Chordata; class Chondrichthyes; order Carcharhiniformes; family Scyliorhinidae; genus Scyliorhinus; species Scyliorhinus torazame. The sequence continues at coordinate 559,540 of NW_027307829.1, forward strand.
ACTGACAGTACACAATGAACCACACACCCATTAGACACCCAGCACAGCGCACACCACTGACAGTACACAATGTACCACACCCCCATCAGGCACCCAGCACACCACACACCACTGTCAGTACACAATGTACCACACCCCCATCAGACACCCAGCACACCGCACACCACTGACAGTACACAATGAACCACACACCCATTAGACACCCAGCACAGCGCACACCACTGACAGTACACAATGTACCACACCCCCATCAGGCACCCAGCACACCACACACCACTGACAGTACACAATGTACCAAACCCCCATCAGAAACCCAGCACACCGCACACCACTGACAGTACACATTGTACCACAGCCCCATCAGGCACCCAGCACACCACACACCACGGACAGTACACAATGTACCACACCCCCATCAGACACCCAGCTCACCGCACACCACTGACAGTACACAATGTACCACACCCCCATCAGAAACCCAGCACACCGCACACCACTGACAGTACACAATGTACCACAGCCCCATCAGGCACCCAGCACACCACACACCACTGACAGTACACAATGTACCACACCCCCATCAGACACCCAGCTCACCGCACACCACTGACAGTACACAATGTACCACACCCCCATAAGGCACCCAGCACACCGCACTCCACTGACAGGACACAATGTACGACACCCCCATCAGGCACCCAGCAAACCGCACACCACTGACAGTACACAATGTACCACAGCCCCATCAGACACCCAGCACACCACACACCACTGACAGTACACAATGTACCACACCCCCATCAGACACTCAGCACACCGCACACCACTGACAGAACACAATGTACCACACCCCCATCAGACACCCAGCACACCGCACTCCACTGACAGGACACAATGTACGACACCCCCATCAGGCACCCAGCACACCGCACACCACTGACAATACGCAATGTACCACAGCCTCATCAGACACCCAGCACACTGCACACCACTGACAGTACACAATGTACCACAGCCCCATCAGACACCCAGCACACCGCACTCCACTGACAGGACACAATGTACCACACCCCCATCAGACACCCAGCATACCGCACACCACTGACAGTACACAATGTACCACACCCCCATCAGGCACCCAGCTCAACACACAGCACTGACAGTACACAATGTACCACACCACCATCAGACACCCAGCACACTGCACACCACTGACAGTACACAATGTACCACACCCCCATCAGACACCCAGCACACCGCACACCACTGACAGTACACAATGCACCACAGCCCCATCAGGGACCCAGCTCACTGCACACCACTGACAGCACACAATGTACCACACCCCTATCTGACATCCAGCACACCGCACACCACTGACAGTGCACAATGTACCACACCCCCATCAGACACCCAGCACACCACACACCACTGACAGTACACAATGTACCATAGCCCCATCAGACACCCTGCACACCACACACCACTGTCAGTACACAATGTACCACAGCCCCATCAGATACCCAGCACACCGCACACCACTGACAGTACATAATGCACCAAAGCCCCATCAGGCACCCAGCACACCGAACACCACTGACAGTACACAATGTACCACACCCCCATCAGACACCCAGCACACCGCACACCACTGACAGTACACAATGTACCACAGCCCCATCAGATACCCAGCACACCGCACACCACTGACAGTACACAATGCACCAAAGCCCCATCAGGCACCCAGCACACCGAACACCACTGACAGTACACAATGTACCACACCCCCATCAGACACCCAGCACACCGCACACCACTGACAGTACACAATGTACCACACCCCGATCAGGCACCCAGCACACCGCACACCACTGACAGTACACAATGTACCACACCCCCATCAGACACCCAGCACAAAGCACATCACTAACAGTACACAATGAACCACACACCCATCAGACACCCAGCACACCACACACCACTGACAGTACACAATGTACCACACACCCATCAGACACCCAGCACACCACACAGCACTGACAGTACACAATGTACTACACCCCCATCAGAAACACAGCACACCACACACCACTGACAGTACACAATGTACCACACCCCCATCAGAAACCCAGCACACCGCACACCACTGACAGTACACAATGTACTACACCCCCATCAGAAACCCAGCACACCACACACCATTGACAGTACACAATGTACCACACCCCCATCAGAAACCCAGCACACCGCACACCACTGATAGTACACAATGTACCACACCCCCATCAGACACCCAGCACACCGCACACCACTGACAGTACACAATGTACTACACCCCCATCAGAAACCCAGCACACCACACACCATTGACAGTACACAATGTACCACAGCCCCATCAGACACACAGCACACCACACACCACTGACAGTACACAATGTACCAAACCCCGATCAGGCACCCAGCACACCGCACACCACTGACAGTACACAATGTACCACACACCCATCAGACACCCAGCACACCGCACACCACACACCACTTACAGTACACAATTTACCACACCCCCATCAGACACCCAGCACACCGCACACCACTGACAGTACACAATGTACCACACCACCATCAGACACCCAGCACACCACACACCACTGACAGTACACAATGTACCACAGTCCCATCAGACACCCAGCACACCACACACCACTGACAGTACACAATGTACCACACCCCCATCAGACACCCAGCACACCGCACACCACTGACAGTACACAATGAACCACACACCCATTAGACACCCAGCACACCACACAGCACTAAAAGTACACAATGTACTACACCCCCATCAGAAACCCAGCACACCACACACCACTGACAGTACACAATGTACCACACCCCCATCAGACACCCAGCACACCACACACCACTGACAGTACACAATGTACCACAGCCCCATCAGACACCCAGCACACCGCACACCACTGACAGTACACAATGTACCACAGCCCCATCAGACACCCAGCACACCGCATACCACTGACAGTACACAATGTACCACAACCCCATCAGACACCGAGCACACCGCACACCACTGACAGTACACAATGTGCCACAACCCCATCAGACACCCAGCACACTGCACACCACTGACAGTACACTATGTACCACAGCCCCATCAGACACCCAGCTCACCGCACACCACTGACAGTACACAATGTACCACACCCCCATCAGACACCCAGCACACCACACACCACTGACAGTACACAATGTACCACAACCCCATCAGACACCCAGCACACCGCACACCACTGACAGTACACAATGTACCACAGCCCCATCAGACACCCAGCTCACCGCACACCACTGACAGTACACAATGTACCACACCCCCATCAGACACCCAGCACACCACACACCACTGACAGTACACAATGTACCACACCCCCATCAGACACCCAGCACACCGCACACCACAGACAGTACACAATGTACGACACCCCCATCAGGCACCCAGCACACCGCACACCACTGACAATACGCAATGTACCACAGCCTCATCAGACACCCAGCACACCACACTCCACTGACAGTACACATTGTACCACACCCCATCAGATACACAGCTCACCGCACACCACTGACAGTACACAATGGAACACACCCCCATCAGACACCCAGCACACCGCACACCACTGACAGTACACAATGTACTGCACCCCCATCAAACACCCAGCACACCGTACACCACTGACAGTGCACAATGTACCACACCCCCATCAGGCACCCAGCACACCGCACACCACTGACAGTACACAATGCACCACAGCCCCATCAGGCACCAAGCACACCGCACACCACTGACAGTACACAATGTACCACAGCCCCATCAGGCACCCAGCACACCGCACACCACTGACAGTACACAATTTACCTCACCCCCATCAGACACCCAGCACACCGCACACCACTGACAGTACACAATGTACCACTCCCCCATCAGGCACCCAGCACACTGCACACCACTGTCAATACACAATGTACCACAGCCCCATCAGACAGCCAGCACACCACACACCACTGACAGTACACAATGTACCACACCCCCATCAGGCACCCAGCACACCACACACCACTGACAGTACACAATGTAACACACCACCATCAGACACCCAGCACACCGCACCCCACTGACAGTACACAATGTACCACACCCCCATCAGACACCCCGCACACCGCACACCACTGACAGTATACAATGTACCACAGCCCCATCAGACACCCAGCTCAACACACAGCACTGACAGTACACAATGTAACACAGCCCCATCAGGCACCCAGCACACCGCACACAACTGACAGTACACAATGTACCACTACCCCATCAGGCACCCAGCACACCGCACACTACTGACAGTACACAATGTATCACAGCCCCATCAGACACCCAGCACACCACACACCACTGACCGTACACAGTGTACCACACCCCCATCAGACACCCAGCACACCACTGACAGTACACAATTTACCACACCCCCATCAGGTACCCAGCTCAACACACACCACTGAGAGTACACAATGTACCAAAACCACCATCAGACACCCAGCACACCGCACACCACTGATAGTACACAATGTACCACACACCCATCAGGCACCCAGCACACCGCACACCACTGACAGTACACAATGTACCACACCCCCATCAGACACCCAGCACACCGCACAACACTGACAGTACACAATGTACCACACCCCTTTCAGGCACCCAGCACACCACACACCACTGACAGTACACAATGTACCACACCCCCATCAGACACCCAGCACACCGCACAACACTGACAGTACACAATGTACCACACCCCCATCAGACACCCAGCACACCGCACAACACTGACAGTACACAATGTACCACACCCCCATCAGACACCCAGCACACCGCACACCACTGACAGTACATAATGTACCACACCCCCATCAGACACCCAGCACACCGCACAACACTGACAGTACACAATGTACCACACCCCCATCAGGAACACAGCACACCGCACACCACTGACAGTACACAATGTACCACACCCCATCAGACACCCAGCACACCGCACACCACTGACAGTACACAATGTACCGCACCCCCATCAGGCACCCAGCACACCGCACACCACTGACAGTACACAATGTACCACACCCCCATCAGACACCCAGCACACCACTGAAAGTACACAATGTACCACACCCCCATCAGGTACCCAGCTCAACACACACCATTGAGAGTACACAATGTACCAAAACCACCATCAGACACCCAGCACACCGCACACCACTGACAGTACACAATGTACCTCACCCCCATCAGGCACCCAGCTCACCGCACACCACTGATAGTACACAATGTACCACACCCCCATCAGACACCCAGCACACCACACACCACTGACAGTACACAATGTACCACAGCCCCATCAGATACCCAGCACACCGCACACCACTGACAGTACACAATGCACCAAAGCCCCATCAGGCACCCAGCACACCGAACACCACTGACAGTACACAATGTACCACACCCCCATCAGACACCCAGCACACCGCACACCACTGACAGTACACAATGTACCACACCCCGATCAGGCACCCAGCACACCGCACACCACTGACAGTACACAATGTACCACACCCCCATCAGACACCCAGCACAAAGCACATCACTAACAGTACACAATGAACCACACACCCATCAGACACCCAGCACACCACACAGCACTGACAGTACACAATGTACTACACCCCCATCAGAAACACAGCACACCACACACCACTGACAGTACACAATGTACCACACCCCCATCAGAAACCCAGCACACCGCACACGACTGACAGTACACAATGTACTACACCCCCATCAGAAACCCAGCACACCACACACCACTGACAGTACACAATGTACCACACCCCCATCAGAAACCCAGCACACCGCACACCACTGACAGTACACAATGTACCTCAGCCCCATCAGACACACAGCACACCGCACACCACTGACAGTACACAATGTACCAAACCCCGATCAGGCACCCAGCACACCGCACACCACTGACAGTACACAATGTACCACACACCCATCAGACACCCAGCACACCGCACACCACACACCACTTACAGTACACAATGTACCACACCCCCATCAGACACCCAGCACACCGCACACCACTGACAGTACACAATGTACCACACCACCATCAGACACCCAGCACACCACACACCACTGACAGTACACAATGTACCACAGTCCCATCAGACACCCAGCACACCACACACCACTGACAGTACACAATGTACCACACCCCCATCAGACACCCAGCACACCGCACACCACTGACAGTACACAATGAACCACACACCCATTAGACACCCAGCACACCACACAGCACTGAAAGTACACAATGTACTACACCCCCATCAGAAACCCAGCACACCACACACCACTGACAGTACACAATGTACCACAACCCCCATCAGACACCCAGCACACCACACACCACTGACAGTACACAATGTACCACAGCCCCATCAGACACCCAGCACACCGCACACCACTGACAGTACGCAATGTACCACAGCCCCATCAGACACCCAGCACACCGCATACCACTGACAGTACACAATGTACCACAACCCCATCAGACACCCAGCACACCGCACACCACTGACAGTACACAATGTACCACAACCCCATCAGACACCCAGCACACTGCACACCACTGACAGTACACTATGTACCACAGCCCCATCAGACACCCAGCTCACCGCACACCACTGACAGTACACAATGTACCACACCCCCATCAGACACCCAGCACACCACACACCACTGACAGTACACAATGTACCACACCCCCATCAGACACCCAGCACACCGCACACCACAGACAGTACACAATGTACGACACCCCCATCAGGCACCCAGCACACCGCACACCACTGACAATACGCAATGTACCACAGCCTCATCAGACACCCAGCACACCACACACCACTGACAGTACACATTGTACCACACCCCATCAGATACCCAGCTCACCGCACACCACTGACAGTACACAATGGAACACACCCCCATCAGACACCCAGCACACCGCACACCACTGACAGTACACAATGTACTGCACCCCCATCAAACACCCAGCACACCGTACACCACTGACAGTGCACAATGTACCACACCCCCATCAGGCACCCAGCACACCGCACACCACTGACAGTACACAATGCACCACAGCCCCATCAGGCACCAAGCACACCGCACACCACTGACAGTACACAATGTACCACAGCCCCATCAGGCACCCAGCACACCGCACACCACTGACAGTACACAATTTACCTCACCCCCATCAGACACCCAGCACACCGCACACCACTGACAGTACACAATGTACCACTCCCCCATCAGGCACCCAGCACACTGCACACCACTGTCAATACACAATGTACCACAGCCCTATCAGGCACCCAGCACACCGCACACAACTGACAGTACACAATGTACCACTACCCCATCAGGCACCCAGCACACCGCACACCACTGACAGTACACAATGTATCACAGCCCCATCAGACACCCAGCACACCACACACCACTGACAGTACACAGTGTACCACACCCCCATCAGACACCCAGCACACCACTGACAGTACACAATTTACCACACCCCCATCAGGTACCCAGCTCAACACACACCACTGAGAGTACACAATGTACCAAAACCACCATCAGACACCCAGCACACCGCACACCACTGATAGTACACAATGTACCACACCCCCATCAGACACCCAGCACACCGCACAACACTGACAGTACACAATGTACCACACCCCCATCAGACACCCAGCACACCGCACAACACTGACAGTACACAATGTACCACACCCCCATCTGACACCCAGCACACCGCACAACACTGACAGTACACAATGTACCACACCCCCATCAGACACCCAGCACACCGCACACCACTGACAGTACACAATGTACCACACCCCCATCAGACACCCAGCACACCGCACAACACTGACAGTACACAATGTACCACACCCCCATCAGACACCCAGCACACCGCACACCACTGACAGTACACATTGTACCACACCCCCATCAGACACCCAGCACACCGCACACCACTGACAGTACACAATGTACCACACCCCCATCAGACACCCAGCACACCGCACACCACTGACAGTACACAATGTACCACAGCCCCATCAGACTCCCAGCACACCGCACACCACTGACAGTACACAATGTACCACACCCCCATCAGACACCCAGCACACCGCACACCACTGACAGAACACAAGGTACCACAGCCCCATCAGACACCCAGCACACCGCACAGCACTGACAGTACACAATGAACCACACCCCCATCAAAAACCCAGCACACCGCACACCACTGACAGTACACAATGTACCACACCCCCATCAGACACCCAGCACACCGCACACCACTGACAGTACACAATGTACCACAGCCCCATCAGACACCCAGCTCACCGCACACCACTGACAGTACACAATGTACCACACCCCCATCAGACACCCAGCACACCGCACACCACTGACAGTACACAATGTACCACACCCCCATCAGACACCCAGCACACCGCACACCACTGACAGTACACAATGTACCACACCCCCATCAGGCACCCAGCACACCGCACACCACTGACAGTACACAATGTACCACACCCCCATCAGACACCCAGCACACCACACACCACTGACAGTACACAATGTACCACACCCCCATCAGACACCCAGCACACCGCACACCACTGACAGTACACAATGTACTACACCCCCATCAGACACCCAGCACACAGCACACCACTGACAGTACACAATGTACCACACCCCCATCAGACACCCAGCACACCACTGACAGTACACAATGTACCACACCCCCATCAGGTTCCCAGCTCAACACACACCATTGAGAGTACACAATGTACCAAAACCACCATCAGACACCCAGCACACCGCACACCACTGACAGTACACAATGTACCTCACCCCCATCAGGCACCCAGCACACCGCACACCACTGATAGTACACAATGTACCACACCCCCATCAGACACCCAGCACACTGCACACCACTGACAGTACACAATGTACCACACCCCCATCAGACACCCAGCACACCACACACCACTGACAGTACACCATGTACCACACCCCCATCAGACACCCAGCACACCGCACACCACTGATAGTACACAATGTACCACACACCCATCAGACACCCAGCACACCACACACCACTGACAGTACACAATGTACCACACCCCCATCAGACACCCAGCACACCGCACACCACTGACAGTACACAATGTACCACACCCCCATCAGACTCCCAGCACACCGCACACCACTGACAGTACACAATGTACCACACCACCATCAGACACCCAGCTCAACACACACCACTGACAGTACACAATGTACCACACCACCATCAGACAACCAGCACACCGAACACCACTGACAGAACACAAGGTACCACACCCCCATCAGACACCCAGCACACCGCACACCACTGACAGTACACAATGTACCACAGCCCCATCAGGCACCCAGCTCACCACACACCACTGACAGTACACAATGTACCAGAGCCCCATCAGACACCCAGCACACCGCACACCACTGACAGTACACAATGTACCACAACCCCATCAGGCACCCAGCACACCGCACACCACTGACAGTACACAATGTACCACAGCCCCATCAGGCACCCAGCACACCGCACACCACTGACAGTACACAATGTACCACAGCCCCATCAGGCACCCAGCACACCGCACACCACTGACTGTACACAATGTACCACACCCCCATCAGACACCCAGCACACTGCACACCACTGACAGTACACAATGAACCACACACCCATTAGACACCCAGCACACCGCACACCACTGACAGTACACAATGTACCACACCCCCATCAGGCACCCAGCACACCGCACACCACTGACTGTACACAATGTACCACACCCCCATCAGACACCCAGCACACTGCACAACACTGACAGTACACAATGAACCACACACCCATTAGACACCCAGCACACCGCACACCACTGACAGTACACAATGTACCACACCCCCATCAGGCACCCAGCACACCGCACACCACTGACAGTACACAATGTACCACACCCCCATCAGAAACCCAGCACACCGCACACCACTGACAGTACACAATGTACCACAGCCCCATCAGGCACCCAGCACACCACACACCACTGACAGTACACAATGTACCACACCCCCATCAGACACCCAGCACACCGCACACCACTGACAGTACACAATGTACCACACCCCCATCAAACACTCAGCACACCGCACACCACTGACAGTACACAATGAACCACACCCCCATCAAACACCCAGCACACCGCACACCACTGACAGTACACAATGTACCACAGCCCCATCAGACACCCAGCTCACCGCACACCACTGACAGTACACAATGTACCACACCCCCATCAGACACCCAGCACACCGCACACCACTGACAGTACACAATGTACCACACCCCCATCAGGCACCCAGCACACCGCACACCACTGACAGTACACAATGTACCACACCCCCATCAGACACCCAGCACACCACACACCACTGACAGTACACAATGTACCACACCCCCATCAGACACCCAGCACACCGCACACCACTGACAGTACACAATGTACCACACCCCCATCAGACACCCAGCACACAGCACACCACTGACAGTACACAATGTACCACACCCCCATCAGACACCCAGCACACCGCACCCCACTGACAGTACACAATGTACCACACCCCCATCAGACACCCCGCACACCGCACAGCACTGACAGTACACAATGTACCACACCCCCATCAGACACCCAGAACACCGCACACCACTGACAGTACACAATGTACCGCACCACCATCCGACACCCAGCACACCGCACACCACTGACAGTACACAATGTACCACACCCCCATCAGACACCCAGCACACTGCACACCACTGACAGTACACAATGTACCACACCCCCATCAGACACCCAGCACACCGCACACCACTGACAGTACACAATGTACCACAGCCCCATCAGGAACCCAGCTCACCGCACACCACTGACAGCACACAATTTACCACACCCCTATCTGTCATCTAGCACACCGCACACCAGTGACAGTACACAATGTACCACACCACCATCAGGCACCCAGCACCCCACACACCACTGACAGTACACAATGTACCACACCACCATCAAACACCCAGCACACCGCACACCACTGACAGTACACAATGTACCACAGCCCCATCAGACACCCAGCACACCGCACAGCACTGACAGTACACAATGTACCACACCCCCATCAGACACCCAGCACACCACACACCACTGACAGTACACAATGTACCACACCCCCATCAGACACCCAGCTCTCCGCACACCACTGACAGTACACAATGTACCACACCCCCATCAGACACCCAGCACACCGCACAGCACTGACAGTACACAATGTACCACACCCCCATCAGGCACCCAGCTCAACACACACCACTGACAGTACACAATGTACCACACCACCATCAGACACCCAGCACACCGCACACCACTGACAGTACACAATGTACCACACCCCCATCAGGCACCCAGCACACCGCACACCACTGACAGTACACAATGTACCACAGCCCCATCAGGAACCCAGCTCACCGCACACCACTGACAGCACACAATGTACCACATCCCTCTCTGACATCTAGCACACCGCACAACACTGACAGTACACAATGTACCACAGCCCCATCAGACACCCAGCACACCGCACACCACTGACAGTACACAATGTACCACACCCCCATCAGACACCCTGCTCACCACACACCACTGACAGTACACAATATATCACACCCCCATCAGACACCCAGCACACAACACACCACTGACAGTACACAATGTACCAGTCCCCATCAGGCACCCAGCTCAACACACACCAGTGACAGTACACAATGTACCACACCCCCATCAGGCACACAGCACACCGCACACCACTGACAGTACACAATGTACCACACCCCCATCAGACACCCAGCACACCGCACACCACTGACAGTACACAATGTACCACAGCCCCATCAGGCAGCCAGCACACCGCACACAACTGACAGTACACAATGTACACTACCCCATCAGGCACCCAGCACACCGCACACCACTGACAGTACACAATGTATCACAGCCCCATCAGACACCCAGCACACCATACACCACTGACAGTACACAGTGTACCACACCCCCATCAGACACCCAGCACACCACTGACAGTACACAATGTACCACACCACCATCAGACACCCAGCACACCGCACACCACTGACAGTACACATTGTACCACACCCCCATCAGACTCCCAGCACACCGCACACCACTGACAGTACACAATGAACCACACCCCCATCAGACACCCAGCACACCGCACACCACTGACAGTACACAATGAACCACACCCCCATCAGAAACCCAGCACACCGCACACCACTGACAGTACACAATGTACCACACACCCATTAGACACCCAGCACAGCGCACACCACTGACAGTTCACAATGTACCACACCCCCATCAGGCACCCAGCACACCACACACCACTGACAGTACACAATGTACCACAGCCCCATCAGAAACCCAGCACACCGCACACCACTGACAGTACACAATGTACCACAGCCCCATCAGGCACCCAGCACACCACACACCACTGACAGTACACAATGAACCACAGCCCCATCAGACACCCAGCTCACCGCACACCACTGACAGTACACAATGTACCACACCCCCATCAGAAACCCAGCACACCGCACACCACTGACAGTACACAATGTACCACACCCCCATCAGGCACCCAGCACACCGCACTCCACTGACAGGACACAATGTACGACACCCCCATCAGGCACCCAGCACACCGCACACCACTGACAATACGCAATGTACCACAGCCTCATCAGACACCCAGCACACCACACACCACTGACAGTACACAATGTACCACACCCCCATCAGACACTCAGCACACCGCACACCACTGACAGGACACAATGTACCACACCCCCATCAGGCACCCAGCACACCGCACACCACTGACAATACGCAATGTACCACAGCCTCATCAGACACACAGCACACCGCACACCACTGACAGTACACATTGTACCACACCCCCATCAGATACCCAGCTCACCGCACACCACTAACAGTACACAATGGAACACACCCCCATCAGACACACAGCACACCGCACACCACTGACAGTACACAATGTACCACACCCCCATCAGACACCCAGCATACCGCACACCACTGACAGTACACAATGTACCACACCCCCATCAGGCACCCAGGTCAACACACAGCACTGACAGTACACAATGTACCACACCACCATCAGACACCCAGCACACCGCACACCACTGACAGTACACAATGTACCACACCCCCATCAGACACCCAGCACACCGCACACCACTGACAGTACACAATGCACCACAGCCCCATCAGGGACCCAGCTCACCGCACACCACTGACAGCACACAATGTACCACACCCCTATCTGACATCCAGCACACCGCACACCACTGACAGTGCACAATATACCACACCCCCATCAGACACCCAGCACACCACACACCACTGACAGTACACAATGTTCCATAGCCCCATCAGACACCCTGCACACCACACACCACTGTCAGTACACAATGTACCACAGCCCCATCAGATACCCAGCACACCGCACACCACTGACAGTACACAATGCACCAAAGCCCCATCAGGCACCCAGCACACCGAACACCACTGACAGTACACAATGTACCACACCCCCATCAGACACCCAGCACACCGCACACCACTGACAGTACACAATGTACCACAGCCCCATCAGATACCCAGCACACCGCACACCACTGACAGTACATAATGCACCAAAGCCCCATCAGGCACCCAGCACACCGAACACCACTGACAGTACACAATGTACCACACCCCCATCAGACACCCAGCACACCGCACACCACTGACAGTACACAATGTACCACAGCCCCATCAGATAACCAGCACACCGCACACCACTGACAGTACACAATGCACCACACCCCCATCAGACACCCAGCACACCGCACACCACTGACAGTACACAATGTACCACACCCCGATCAGGCACCCAGCACACCGCACACCACTGACAGTACACAATGTACCACACCCCCATCAGACACCCAGCACAAAGCACATCACTAACAGTACACAATGAACCACACACCCATCAGACACGCAGCACACCACACAGCACTGACAGTACACAATGTACTACACCCCCATCAGAAACCCAGCACACCACACACCACTGACAGTACACAATGTACCACACCCCCATCAGAAACCCAGCACACCGCACACCACTGACAGTACACAATGTACTACACCCCCATCAGAAACCCAGCACACCACACACCACTGACAGTACACAATGTACCACACCCCCATCAGAAACCCAGCACATCACACACCACTGACAGTACACAATGTACCACACCCCCATCAGAAACCCAGCACACCGCACACCACTGACAGTACACAATGTACCACAGCCCCATCAGACACACAGCACACCGCACACCACTGACAGTACACAATGTACCAAACCCCGATCAGGCACCCAGCACACCGCACACCACTGACAGTACACAATGTACCACACACCCATCAGACACCCAGCACACCGCACACCACACCCCACTGACAGTACACAATGTACCACACCCCCATCAGACACCCAGCACACCACACACCACTGACAGTACACAATGTACCACACCCCCATCAGACACGCAGCACACCGCACACCACTGACAGTACACAATGTACCACACCACCATCAGACACCCAGCACACCACACACCACTGACAGTACACAATGTACCACAGTCCCATCAGACACCCAGCACACCACACACCACTGACAGTACACAATGTACCACACCACCATCAGACACCCAGCACACCTCACACCACTGACAGTACACAATGTACCACAGCCCAATCAGACACCCAGCACACCGCACACCACTGACAGTACACAATGTACCACAGCCCCATCAGGCACCCAGCACACCGCACACCACTGACAGTACACAATGTACCAAACCCCAATCAGGCACCCAGC
This sequence comes from Scyliorhinus torazame, assembly GCF_047496885.1. Lineage (NCBI taxonomy): Eukaryota > Metazoa > Chordata > Chondrichthyes > Carcharhiniformes > Scyliorhinidae > Scyliorhinus > Scyliorhinus torazame. Next base: position 574,859 of record NW_027307829.1, read on the forward strand.
ACACCGCACACCACTGACAGTACACAATGTACCACACCCCCATCAGACACCCAGCACACCACACACCACTGACAGTACACAATGTACCACAGCCCCATCAGACACCCAGCACACCGCACACCACTGACAGTACACAATGTACCAAACCCCAATCAGGCACCCAGCACACCGCACACCACTGACAGTACACAATGTACCACACCCCCATCAGACACCCAGCACACCACACACCACTGACAGTACACAATGTACCACAGCCCCATCAGACACCCAGCACACCGCACACCACTGACAGTACACAATGTACCACACCCCCATCAGACACCCAGCACACTGCACACCACTGACAGTACACAATGTACCACACCCCCATCAGACACCCAGCACACCGCACACCACTGACAGTACACAATGTACCAAACCCCGATCAGGCACACAGCACAAAGCACATCACTAACAGAACACAATGTACCACACACCCATCAGACACCCAGCACACCGCACACCACTGACAGTACACAATGTACCACACCCCCATCAGACACCCAGCACAAAGCACATCACTAACAGTACACAATGAACCACACACCCATCAGACACCCAGCATACCGCACACCACTGACAGTACACAATGTACCACACCCCCATCAGACACCCAGCACACCACACACCACTGACAGTACACAATGTACCACACCCCCATCAGACACCCAGCACACCACACACCACTGACAGTACACAATGGAACACACCCCCATCAGACACCCAGCACACCGCACACCACTGACAGTACACAATGTACCAAACCCCGATCAGGCACACAGCACAAAGCACATCACTAACAGAACACAATGTACCACAGACCCATCAGACACCCAGCACACCGCACACCACTGACAGTGCACAATGTACCAAACCCCCATCAGACAGCCAGCACACCACACACCACTGACAGTACACAATGTACCACACCCCCATCAGACACCCAGCACACCACACACCACTGACAGTACACAATGTACCACACCCCCATCAGACACCCATCACACCGCACAGCACTGACAGTACACAATGTAGCACACCCCCATCAGACACCCAGCACACCGCACACCACTGACAGTACACAATGTACCACACCCCCATCAGGCCCCCAGCTCAACACACAGCACTGACAGTACACAATGTAACACACCACCATCAGACACCCAGCACACCGCACACCACTGACAGTACACAATGTACCACACCCCCATCAGACACCCAGCTCACCGCACACCACTGACAGTACACAATGTACCACACCCCCATCAGACACCCAGCACACCGCACACCACTGACAGTACACAATGTACCACAGCCCCATCAGGAACCCAGCTCACCGCACACCACTGACAGCACACAATGTACCACACCCCTATCTGACATCCAGCACACCGCACACCACTGACAGTACACAATGTATCATAGCCCCATCAGACACCCTGCACACCGCACACCACTGTCAGTACACAATGTACCACAGCCCCTTCAGATACCCAGCACACCGCACACCACGGACAGTAAACAATGCACCAAAGCCCCATCAGACACCCAGCACACCTCACACCACTGACAGTACACAATGTACCAAACCCCGATCAGGCACCCAGCACACCGCACACCACTGACAGTACACAATGTACCACACCCCCATCAGACACCCAGCACACCACACACCACTGACTGTACACAATGTACCAAACCCCGATCAGGCACCCAGCACACCGCACACCACTGACAGTACACAATGTACCACACCCCCATCAGACACCCAGCACACCGCACACCACTGACAGTACACAATGTACCACACCCCCATCAGACACCCAGCACACTGCACATCACTGACAGTACACAATGTACCACACCCCCATCAGACACCCAGCACAAAGCACATCACTAACAGTACACAATGAACCACACACCCATCAGACACCCAGCATACCACACAGCACTAAAAGTACACAATGTACTACACCCCCATCAGAAACCCAGCACACCACACACCACTGACAGTACACAATGTACCACACCCCCATCAGAAACCCAGCACACCGCACACCACTGACAGTGCACAATGTGCCACAGCCCCATCAGGCACCCAGCACACCACACACCACTGACAGTACACAATGTACCACAGCTTCATCAGACACCCAGCACACTGCACACCACTGACAGTACACAATGTGCAACAGCCCCATCAGACACCCAGCACACCGCACTCCACTGACAGGACACAATGTTCCACACCCCCATCAGACACCCGGCACACCGCACACCACTGATAGTACACAATGTACGACACCCCCATCAGGCACCCAGCACACCGCACACCACTGACAATACGCAATGTACCACAGCCTCATCAGACACCCAGCACACCGCACACCACTGACAGTACACAATGTACCACAGCCCCATCAGACACCCAGCTCACCGTACATCACTGACAGTATACAATGTACCACACCCCCATCAGAAACCCAGCACACTGCACACCACTGTCAGTACACAATGTACCACACCCCCATCAGACACCCAGCACACCACACACCACTGACAGTACACAATGTACCACACCCCCATCAGACACTCAGCACACCACACACCACTGACAGTACACAATGTACCACAGTCCCATCAGGCACCCAGCACACCGCACACCACTGACAGTACACAATGTACCACAGCCTCATCAGACACCCAGCACACCGCACACCACTGACAGTACACAATGTTCCACACCCCCATCAGGGACCCAGCACGCCGCACACCACTGACAGTACACAATGTACCACACCCCCATCAGACACCCAGCACACCGCACACCACTGACAGCACACAATGTACCACACCCCCATCAGACACCCAGCACACCGCACACCACTGACAGTACACAATGTACCACACCCCCATCAGACACCAAGCACACCGCACACCCCTGACAGTACACAATCAACCACACCCCATCAGACACCCAGCACACCGCACACCACTGACAGTACACAATGTACCACACTCCCATCAGTCACCCAGCACACCACACACCACTGACAGTACACAATGTACCACACCACCATCAGACACCCAGCACACCGCACCCTACTGACATTACACAATGTACCACACCCCCATCAGACACCCAGCACACCGCACAACACTGACAGTACACAATGTAGCACACCCCCATCAGACACCCAGCACACCGCACACCACTGACAGTACACAATGTACCACACCCCCATCAGGCCCCCAGCTCAACACACAGCACTGACAGTACACAATGTACCACACCACCATCAGACACCCAGCACACCGCACACCACTGACAGTACACAATGTACCACACCCCCATCAGACACCCAGCTCACCGCACACCACTGACAGTACACAATGTACCACACCCCCATCAGACACCCAGCACACCGCACACCACTGACAGTACACAATGTACCACAGCCCCATCAGGAACCCAGCTCACCGCACACCACTGACAGCACACAATGTACCACACCCCTATCTGACATCCAGCACACCGCACACCACAGACAGTACACAATGTATCATAGCCCCATCAGACACCCTGCACACCACACATCACTGTCAGTTCACAATGTACCACAGCCCCATCAGATACCCAGCACACCGCACACCACTGACAGTACACAATGTACCAAACCCCGATCAGGCACCCAGCACACCACACACCACTGACAGTACACAATGTACCACAGCCCCATCAGACACCCAGCACACCGCACACCACTGACAGTACACAATGTACCACACCCCCATCAGACACCCAGCACACTGCACACCACTGACAGTACACAATGTACCACACCCCCATCAGACAGCCAGCACAAAGCACATCACTAACAGTACACAATGAACCACACACCCATCAGACACCCAGCATGCCACACAGCACTAAAAGTACACAATGTACTACACCCCCATCAGAAACCCAGCACACCACACACCACTGACAGTACACAATGTACCACACCCCCATCAGAAACCCAGCACACCGCACACCACTGACAGTGCACAATGTGCCACAGCCCCATCAGGCACCCAGCACACCACACACCACTAACAATACGCAATGTACCACAGCCTCATCAGACACCCAGCACACCGCACACCACTGACAGTACACAATGTACCACAGCCCCATCAGACACCCAGCACACCGCACACCACTGACAGTACACAATGTACTACACCCCCATCAGACACCCAGCTCACCGTACATCACTGACAGTATACAATGTACCACACCCCCATCAGAAACCCAGCACACTGCACACCACTGTCAGTACACAATGTACCACACCCCCATCAGACACCCAGCACACCACACACCACTGACAGTACACAATGTACCACAGCCCCATCAGACACCAAGCACACCGCACACCACTGACAGTACACAATGTACTACACCCCCATCAGACACCCAGCTCACCGTACATCACTGACAGTATACAATGTACCACACCCCCATCAGAAACCCAGCACACTGCACACCACTGTCAGTACACAATGTACCACACCCCCATCAGACACCCAGCACACCACACACCACTGACAGTACACAATGTACCACACCCCCATCAGACACTCAGCACACCACACACCACTGACAGTACACAATGTACCACACCCCCATCAGACACCCAGCACACCGCACACCACTGACAGTACATAATGTACGACACCCCCATCAGGCACCAAGCTCACCGCACACCACTGACAGTACACAATGTACCACACCCCCATCAGACACCCAGCACACCGCACACCACTGACAGTACACAATGTACCACACCCCCATCAGACACTCAGCACACCACACACCACTGACAGTACACAATGTACCACAGTCCCATCAGGCACCCAGCACACCGCACACCACTGACAGTACACAATGTACCACAGCCTCATCAGACACCCAGCACACCGCACACCACTGACAGTACACAATGTTCCACACCCCCATCAGGGACCCAGCACGCCGCACACCACTGACAGTACACAATGTACCACACCCCCATCAGACACCCAGCACACCGCACACCACTGACAGCACACAATGTACCACACCCCCATCAGACACCCAGCACACCGCACACCACTGACAGTACACAATGTACCACACCCCCATCAGACACCAAGCACACCGCACACCCCTGACAGTACACAATCAACCACACCCCATCAGACACCCAGCACACCGCACACCACTGACAGTACACAATGTACCACACTCCCATCAGGCACCCAGCACACCACACACCACTGACAGTACACAATGTACCACACCCCCATCAGACACCCAGCACACCGCACACCACTGACAGTGCACAATGTACCAAACCCCCATCAGACACCAAGCACACCGCACACCCCTGACAGTACACAATCAACCACACCCCATCAGACACCCAGCACACCGCACACCACTGACAGTACACAATGTACCACACTCCCATCAGGCACCCAGCACACCACACACCACTGACAGCACACAATGTACCACACCCCCATCAGACACCCAGCACACCGCACACCACTGACAGTACACAATGTACCACACCCCCATCAGACACCAAGCACACCGCACACCCCTGACAGTACACAATCAACCACACCCCATCAGACACCCAGCACACCGCACACCACTGACAGTACACAATGTACCACACTCCCATCAGGCACCCAGCACACCACACACCACTGACAGTACACAATGTACCACACTCCCATCAGGCACCCAGCACACCACACACCACTGACAGTACACAATGTACCGCACCCCCATCAGATACCCAGCACACCGCACACCACTGACAGTACACAATGTACCACACCCCCATCAGACATCCAGCACACCACACACCACTGACAGTACACAATGTACCACACCCCCATCAGGCACACAGCACACCGCACACCACTGACAGTACACAATGTACCACACCCCCATCAGACACCCAGCACACCGCACAGCACTGACAGTACACAATGTACCACACCCCCATCAGGCACAAAGCACACCGCACACCACTGACAGTACACAATGTACCACACCCCCATCAGACACCCAGCACACCGCACACCACTGACAGTACACAATGTACCACACCCCCATCAGACACCCAGCACACCGCACACCACTGACAGTACACAATGTACCAAACCCCGATCAGGCACCCAGCACACCACACACCACTGACAGTACACAATGTACCACAGCCCCATCAGACACCCAGCACACCGCACACCACTGACAGTACACAATGTACCACACCCCCATCAGACACCCAGCACACTGCACACCACTGACAGTACACAATGTACCACACCCCCATCAGACAGCCAGCACAAAGCACATCGCTAACAGTACACAATGAACCACACACCCATCAGAAACCCAGCACACCACACACCACTGACAGTACACAATGTACCACACCCCCATCAGAAACCCAGCACACCGCACACCACTGACAGTGCACAATGTGCCACAGCCCCATCAGGCACCCAGCACACCACACACCACTGACAGTACACAATGTACAACAGCCCCATCAGACACCCAGCACACCGCACTCCACTGACAGTACACAATGTACGACACCCCCATCAGGCACCCAGCACACCGCACACCACTGACAGTACACAATGTACCACACCCCCATCAGACACCCAGCACACCGCACACCACTGACAGTACACAAAGTACGACACCCCCATCAGGCACCCAGCACACCGCACACCACTGACAATACGCAATGTACCACAGCCTCATCAGACACCCAGCACACCGCACACCACTGACAGTACACAATGTACCACACCCCCATCAGACACCCTGCTCACCGCACACCACTGACAGTACACAATGTACCACAACCCCATCAGAAACCCAGCACACCGCACACCACTGACAGTACACAATGTACCACAGCCCCATCAGACACCCAGCACACCGCACACCACTGACAGTACACAATGTACTACACCCCCATCAGACACCCAGCTCACTGCACATCACTGACAGTATACAATGTACCACACCCCCATCAGAAACCCAGCACACCGCACACCACTGTCAGTACACAATGTACCACACCCCCATCAGACACCCAGCACACCACACACCACTGACAGTACACAATGTACCAGACCCCCATCAGACACTCAGCACACCTCACACCACTGACAGTACACAATGTACCACACCCCCATCAGACACCCAGCACACCGCACACCACTGACAGTACACAATGTACCACATCCCCATCAGACACCATCACACCGCACACCACTGACAGTACACAATGTACCACAGTGCCATCAGGGACCCAGCACGCCGCACACCACTGACAGTACACAATGTACGACACCCCCATCAGGCACCCAGCACACTGCACACCACTGACAATACACAATGTACCACAGTCCCATCAGGCACCCAGCACACCGCACACCACTGACAATACGCAATGTACCACAGCCTCATCAGACACCCAGCACACTGCACACCACTGACAGTACACAATGTACCACAGCCCCATCAGACACCCAGCACACCGCACACCACTGACAGTGCACAATGTACCACACCCCCATCAGACACCCAGCACACCGCACACCACTGACAGTACACAATGTACCACACCCCCATCAGACACCCAGCACACTGCACACCACTGACAGTACACAATGTACCACAGCCCCATCAGACACCCAGCACACCGCACACCACTGACAGTGCACAATGTACCACACCCCCATCAGACACCCAGCACACCGCACACCACTGACAGTACACAATGTACCACACCCCCATCAGACACCCAGTACACCGCACACCACTGACAATACACAATGTACCACACCCCCATCAGACACCCAGCACACCGCACATCACTGACAGTACACAATGTACCACACCCCCATCAGACACCCAGCACACCGCACACCACTGACAGCACACTATGTACCACACCCCCATCAGACACCCAGCACACCGCACACCACTGACAGTACACAATGTACCACAGCCCCATCAGACACCCAGCTCACCGCACACCACTGACAGTACACAATGTACCACATCCCCATCAGACACCCAGCACACCACACACCACTGACAGCACCCAATGTACCACAGCCCCATCAGACACACAGCACACCGCACACCACTGACAGTACACAATGTACCACACCCCCATCAGACACCCAGCACACCGCACACCACTGACAGTACACAATGTACCACAGCCCCATCAGCCAACCAGCTCACCACACACCACTGTCAGTACACAATGTACCACAGCCCTATCAGGCCCCCAGCTCAACACACAGCACTGAAAGTACACAATGTACCACACCACCATCAGACACCCAGCACACCGCACACCACTGACAGTACACAATGTACCACACCCCCATCAGGCCCCCAGCTCAACACACAGCACTGAAAGTACACAATGTACCACAACCCCATCAGACACCCAGCACACCGCACACCACTGACAGTACACAATGTACCACACCCCCATCAGACACCCAGCACACCGCACACCACTGACAGTACACAATATACCACAGCCCCATCAGGAACCCAGCTCACCGCACACCACTGACAGCACACAATGTACCACACCCCCATCAGGCACCCAGCACACCGCACACCACTGACAGTACACAATGTACCATAGCCCCATCAGACACCCTGCACACCACACACCACTGTCAGTACACAATGTACCACAGCCCCATCAGATACCCAGCACACCGCACACCACTGACAGTACACAATGTACCACAGCCCCATCAGGCACCCAGCACACCACACACCACTGACAGTACACTATGTACCACAGCCCCATCAGATACCCAGCACACCGCACACCACTGACAGTACACAATGTACCACAGCCCCATCAGGCACCCAGCACACCACACACCACTGACAGTACACAATGTACCACACCCCCATCAGACACCCAGCACAAAGCACATCACTAACAGTACACAATGAACCACACACCCATCAGACACCCAGCATACCACACAGCACTAAAAGTACACAATGTACTACACCCCCATCAGAAACCCAGCACACCACACACCACTGACAGTACACAATGTACCACACCCCCATCAGAAACCCAGCACACCGCACACCACTGACAGTGCACAATGTGCCACAGCCCCATCAGGCACCCAGCACACCACACACCACTGACAGTACACAATGTACCACACCCCCGTCAGACACCCGGCACACCGCACACCACTGACAGTACACAATGTGCCACACCCCCATCAGACACTCAGCACACCACACACCACTGACAGTACACAATGTACCACACCCCCATCAGACACCCAGCACACCGCACACCACTGACAGTACACAATGTACCAAACTCCCATCAGGGACCCAGCACACCGCACACCACTGACAATACGCAATGTACCACAGCCACATCAGACACCCAGCACACTGCACACCACTGACAGTACACAATGTACCACAGCCCCATCAGACACCCAGCACACCGCACTCCACTGACAGGACACAATGTTCCACACCCCCATCAGACACCCGGCACACCGCACACCACTGATAGTACACAATGTACCACACCCCCATCAGACACCCAGCACACTGCACACCACTGACAGTACACAATGTACCACAGCCCCATCAGACACCCAGCACACCGCACTCCACTGACAGGACACAATGTTCCACACCCCCATCAGACACCCGGCACACCGCACACCACTGATAGTACACAATGCACGACACCCCCATCAGGCACCCAGCACACCGCACACCACTGACAGTACACAATGTACGACACCCCCATCAGGCACCCAGCACACCGCACACCACTGACAATACGCAATGTACCACAGCCTCATCAGACACCCAGCACACCGCACACCACTGACAGTAGACAATGTACCACACCCCCATCAGACACCCAGCACACCGCACACCACTGACAGTACACAATGTACTACACTCCCATCAGACACCCAGCTCACCGCACATCACTGACAGTATACAATGTACCACACCCCCATCAGAAACCCAGCACATCGCACACCACTGACAGTACACAATGTACCACACCCCCATCAGGCACCCAGCACACCGCACACCACTGACAGTACACAATGTACCACACCCCCATCAGGCACCCAGCACACCGCACACCACTGACAGTACACAATGTACCACACCCCCATCAGACACCCAGCACACCGCACACCACTGACAGTACACAATGTACCACACTCCCATCAGACACTCAGCACACTGCACACCACTGACAGTACACAATGTACCACACTCCCATCAGGCACCCAGCACACCGCACACCTTTGACAGTACACAATGTACCACACCCCCATCAGGCACCCAGCAGACCGCACACCACTGTCAGTACACAATGTACCACAGCCTCATCAGACACCCAGCACACCGCACACTACTGACAGTACACAATGTACCACACCCCCATCAGACAACCAGCTCACCTCAGACCACTGACAGTACACAATGTACCACACCCCCATCAGGCACCCAGCTCACCGCACACCACTGACAGCACACAATGTACCACACTCCCATCAGACACTCAGCACACCGCACACCACTGACAGTACACAATGTACCACACTCCCATCAGGCACCCAGCACACCGCACACCTTTGACAGTACACAATGTACCACACCCCCATCAGGCACCCAGCACACCGCACACCACTGTCAGTACACAATGTACCACAGCCTCATCAGACACCCAGCACACCGCACACTACTGACAGTACACAATGTACCACACCCCCATCAGACAACCAGCTCACCTCAGACCACTGACAGTACACAATGTACCACACCCCCATCAGGCACCCAGCTCACCGCACACCACTGACAGCACACAATGTACCACACCCCCATCAGGCACTCAGCACACCGCACAACAATGACAGTACACAATGTACCAAACCCCGATCAGGCACCCAGCACAGCACACACCACTGACAGTACACAATGTACCACACCCCCATCAGACACCCAGCACACCACACACCACTTACAGTACACAATGTACCACAGCCCCATCAGACACCCAGCACACCGCACACCACTGACAGTGCACAATGTACCACACCCCCATCAGACACCCAGCACACCGCACACCACTGTCAGTACACAATGTACCACAGCCTCATCAGACACCCAGCACACTGCACACCACTGACAGTACACAATGAACCACACCCCCATCAGACACCCAGCACACCACACACCACTGACAGTACACAATGTACCACAGCCTCATCAGACACCCAGCACACTGCACACCACTGACAGTACACAATGTACCACAGCCCCATCAGACACCCAGCACACCGCACTCCACTGACAGGACACAATGTTCCACACCCCCATCAGACACCCGGCACACCACTGATAGTACACAATGTACTACACCCCCATCAGACACCCAGCTCACCGCACATCACTGACAGTACACAATGTACCACACCCCCATCAGACACCCAGCACACCGCACACCACTGACAGTACACATTGTACCACACCCCAATCAGATACCCAGCTCACCGCACACCACTGACAGTACACAATGGAACACACCCCCATCAGAAACACAGCACACCACACACCACTGACAGCACACAATGTACCACACCCCCATCAGACACACAGCACACCACACACCACTGACAGTACACAATGTACCACACCCCCATCAGACACCCAGCACACCGCACAGCACTGACAGTACACAATGTAGCACACCCCCATCAGACACCCAGCACACCGCACACCACTGACAGTACACATTGTACCACACCCCAATCAGATACCCAGCTCACCGCACACCACTGACAGTACACAATGTACCACACCCCCATCAGACACCCAGCACAACGCACAGCACTGACAGTACACAATGTAGCACACCCCCATCAGACACCCAGCACACCGCACACCACTGACAGTACACAATGTACCACACCCCCATCAGGCACCCAGCTCAACACACAGCACTGACAGTACACAATGTACCACACCCCCATCAGACACCCAGCACACCGCACACCACTGACAGTACACAATGTACCACACCCCCATCAGGCACCCAGCTCAACACACAGCACTGACAGTACACAATGTACCACACCACCATCAGACACCCAGCACACCGCACACCACTGACAGTACACAATGTACCACACCCCCATCAGACACCCAGCACACCGCACACCACTGACAGTACACAATGTACCACAGCCCCATCAGGAACTCAGCTCACCGCACACCACTGACAGCACACAATGTACCACACCCCCATCAGACACCCAGCACACCGCACACCACTGACAGTACACAATGTACACACACCCCCATCAGACACCCAGCACACCACACACCACTGTCAGTACACAATGTACCAGAGCCCCATCAGACACCCAGCACACCGCACACCACTGACAGTACACAATGTACCACACTCCCATCAGACACCCAGCACACCGCACACCACTGACAGTACACAATGTACCACACCCCCATCAGGCACCCAGCACACCGCACACCACTGTCAGTACACAATGTACCACAGCCTCATCAGACACACAGCACACCACACACCACTGACAGCACACAATGTACCACACCCCCATCAGGCACCCAGCACACCGCACACCACTGTCAGTACACAATGTACCACAGCCTCATCAGACACCCAGCACACCACACACTACTGACAGTACACAATGTACCACACCCCCATCAGACAACCAGCTCACCTCAGACCACTGACAGTACACAATGTACCACACCCCCATCAGGCACCCAGCTCACCGCACACCACTGACAGCACACAATGTACCACACCCCCATCAGGCACCCAGCACACCGCACAACAATGACAGTACACAATGTACCACACCCCCATCAGACAACCAGCTCACCTCAGACCACTGACAGTACACAATGTACCAACCCCCGATCAGGCACCCAGCACACCACACACCACTGACAGTACACAATGTACCACACCCCCATCAGGCACCCAGCACACCACACACCACTGACAGTACACAATGTACCACACCCCCATCAGACACCCAGCACACCACACACCACTGACAGTACACAATGTACCACAGCCCCATCAGACACTCAGCTCACCGCACACCACTTACAGTACACAATGTACCACAGCCCCATCAGACACCCAGCACACCGCACACCACTTAAAGTGCACAATGTACCACACCCCCATCAGACACCCAGCACACCGCACACCACTGACAGTACACAATGTACCACAGCCCCATCAGACACCCAGCACACCGCACTCCATTGACAGGACACAATGTTCCAAACCCCCATCAGACACCCGGCACACCGCACACCACTGATAGTACACAATGTACTACACCCCCATCAGACACCCAGCTCACCGCACATCACTGACAGTATACAATGTACCACACCCCCATCAGAAACCCAGCACACCGCACACCACTGTCAGTACACAATGTACCACACCCCCATCAGACACCCAGCACACCGCACACCACTGACAGTACACATTGTACCACACCCCAATCTGATACCCAGCTCACCGCACACCACTGACAGTACACAATGGAACACACCCCCATCAGACACACAGCACACCACACACCACTGACAGTACACAATGTACCACACCCCCATCAGACACCCAGCACACCGCACAGTACTGACAGTACACAATGTAGCACACCCCCATCAGACACCCAGCACACCGCACACCACTGACAGTACACAATGTACCACACCAACATCAGACACCCAGCACACCGCACACCACTGACAGTACACAATGTACCACAGCCCCATCAGGAACTCAGCTCACCGCACACCACTGTCAGTACACAATGTACCACAGTCTCATCAGACACCCAGCACACCGCACACTACTGACAGTACACAATGTACCACACCCCCATCAGACAACCAGCTCACCTCAGACCACTGACAGTACACAATGTACCACACTCCCATCAGACACCCAGCACACCGCACACCACTGACAGTACACAATGTACCACACCCCCATCAGGCACCCAGCACACCGCACACCAATGTCAGTACACAATGTACCACAGCCTCATCAGACACCCAGCACACCGCACACTACTGACAGTACACAATGTACCACAGCCCCATCAGACACCCCGCACACCGCACACCACTGACAGTACACAATATACCACACCCCCATCAGACAACCAGCTCACCTCAGACCACTGACAGTACACAATGTACCACACCCCCATCAGGCACCCAGCTCACCGCACACCACTGACAGTACACAATATACCACACCCCCATCAGACAACCAGCTCACCTCAGACCACTGACAGTACACAATGTACCACACCCCCATCAGGCACCCAGCACACCGCACAACAATGACAGTACACAATGTACCAAACCCCGATCAGGCACCAAGCACACCACACACCACTGACAGTACACAATGTACCACACCCCCATCAGACACCCAGCACACCACACACCACTGACAGTACACAATGTACCACAGCCCCATCAGACACTCAGCTCACCGCACACCACTTACAGTACACAATGTACCACAGCCCCATCAGACACCCAGCACACCGCACACCACTGACAGTGCACAATGTACCACACCCCCATCAGACACCCAGCACACCGCACACCACTGACAGTACACAATGTACCACAGCCCCATCAGGAACCCAGCTCACCGCACACCACTGACAGCACACAATGTACCACACCCCTATCTGACATCCAGCACACCGCACACCACTGACAGTACACAATGTACCACACCCCCATCAGACACCCATCACACCGCACACCACTGACAGTACACAATGTACCACACCCCCATCAGACACCCAGCACACCGCACACCACTGACAATACACAATGTACCAGAGCCCCATCAGACACCCAGCGCACCGCACACCACTGACATTACACAATGTACCACAGCCCAATCAGGCACCCAGCACACCGCACACCACTGACAGTACACAATGTACCACACCCCCATCAGACACCCAGCACACCGCACACCACTGAAAGTACACAATGTACCACACCCCCATCAGACACCCAGCACACCACTGACAGTACACAATGTACCACACCCCCATCAGACACCCAGCACACCACACACCACTGACAGTACACAATGTACCACACCCCCATCAGACACCCAGCACACCGCACACCACTGACAGTACACAATGTACCACACCCCCATCAGGCACCCAGCACACCGCACACCACTGTCAGTACACAATGTACCACACCCCCATCAGGCACCCAGCACACCGCACACCACTGACAGTACACATTGTACCACAGCCCCATCAGACACCCAGCACACCGCACACCACTGACAGTACACAATGTACCACAGCCTCATCAGACACCCAGCACACCGCACACTACTGACAGTACACAATGTACCACACCCCCATCAGGCACCCAGCACACCGCACACCACTGACAGTACACAATGTCCCACACCCCCATCAGACACCCAGCACACCGCACACCACTGACAGTACACAATGTACCACAGCCTCATCAGACACCCAGCACACCGCACACTACTGACAGTACACAATGTACCACACCCCCATCAGACAACCAGCTCACCTCAGACCACTGACAGTACACAATGTACCACACCCCCATCAGGCACCCAGCTCACCTCACACCACTGACAGTATACAATGTACCACACCCCCATCAGACACCCAGCACACCGCACAACAATGACAGTACACAATGTACCACAGCCCCATCAGACACCCAGCACACAGCACACCACTGACAGTACACAATGCACCACACCCCCATCAGACACCCAGCACACAGCACACCACTGACAGTACACAATGCACCACACCCCCATCAGACACCCAGCACACCGCACACCACTGACAGTACACAATGTACCACACCTCCATCAGGCACCCAGCACACCGCACACCACTGACAGGACACAATGTACCACAGCCCCATCAGGCACCCAGCACACCGCACACCACTGACAGACACAATGTACCACAGCCCCATCAGGGGTAAAATAGACATCTGGAATAATCACCCTAAGAGATTCGTTCAAATGGAAATTTTACATTCGATTCAATGTCTCATGAATAAAACAACCAATGTAAATACTGTTATTTGCTCCGGGACCATAATAAACTGGCGCCCCGATGGGGGAATTACATTCCTGGTCTGATGCCCCAGCGAAAACATCACTAAACCTGTTCTGCTGCATTGGATACAGATTGGGATGTTGGTGCTACATACAACAGGAAAACACTGCTGAACATGCATTGCTGCATTGACAGACCTTGTAAGAGAGTCTACTGGCCAGAGAAGCAGCCTGGCACTGAGACAGAGGGCAAGATGCTGAGCTTGGAGTGTAGTCTACCTACCATCAAAGTGGTAGACCGTGCAGAGGAGCATTAGCAGACTAGCCTGTGATAGAGATTCTGCAGGTCCCTCACACAGCTCCCAGTATAGACCAACTTCCTGATGTCTGACTGCTCCCGCGGAGTCTCAAACAGCATGCAAACTCAGACAGCTGTGGATCTCAGATCTCAATGTGACACACGGACTCTCACAACAGTCTGTGATCCAGCAGATTACAGGGTTCCTGAGGCACTGCCCCATCAGAATGACAGTGACACCAGTGAGCATGAAGCTGCTGTCCTCACCCAGCATTTGTGCTCTCACTACTGTCACTGTGTCATTGTACTTGCTGTTGTCTCTCAGTTACCCAGCCGGCCCAGACTGCTCCCACTGTCACTCTGTCAGTGTCCTTGCTGTTGTCTCTCAGTTACCCAGCCGGCCCAGACTGCTCCCACTGTCACTCTGTCACTGTCCTTGCTGTTGTCTCTCAGTTACCCAGCCGGCCCAGACTGCTCCCACTGTCACTCTGTCACTGACCTTGCTGTTGTCTCTCAGTTACCCAGCCGGCCCAGACTGCTCCCACTGTCACTGTGTCAGCGTCCTTGCTGTTGTCTCTCAGTTACCCAGCCGGCCCAGACTGCTCCCACTGTCACTCTGTCAGTGTCCTTGCTGTTGTCTCTCAGTTACCCAGCCGGCCCAGACTGCTCCCACTGTCACTCTGTCACTGTCCTTGCTGTTGTCTCTCAGTTACCCAGCCGGCCCAGACTGCTCCCACTGTCACTCTGTCACTGACCTTGCTGTTGTCTCTCAGTTACCCAGCCGGCCCAGACTGCTCCCACTGTCACTGTGTCAGCGTCCTTGCTGTTGTCTCTCAGTTACCCAGCCGGCCCAGACTGCTCCCACTGTCACTCTGTCAGTGTCCTTGCTGTTGTCTCTCTATTAACCAGCCGGTCCAGACTGCTCCCACTGTCACTCTGTCACTGTCCTTGCTGTTGTCTCTCAGTTACCCAGCCAGCCCAGACTGCTCCCACTGTCACTCTGTCAGTGTCCTTGCTGTTGTCTCTCAGTTACCCAGCCAGCCCAGACTGCTCCCACTGTCACTCTGTCACTGTCCTTGCTGTTGTCTCTCAGTGAGACTGCCGACCCAGACTGCTCCCACTGTCACTGTGTCAGCGTCCTTGCTGTTGTCTCTCAGTTACCCAGCCGGCCCAGACTGCTCCCACTGTCACTCTCCCAGTGTCCTTGCTGTTGTCTCTCAGTTACCCAGCCGGCCCATACTGCTCCCACTGTCACTCTGTCACTGTCCTTGCTGTTGTCTCTCTGTTACCCAGCCGGCCCATACTGCTCCCACTGTCACTCTGTCACTGTCCTTGCTGTTGTCTCTCAGTTACCCAGCCGGCCCAGACTGCTCCCACTGTCACTGTCAGTGTTCTTGCTGTTGTCTCTCAGTTACCCAGCCGGCCCAGACTGCTCCCACTGTCACTCTGTCAGTGTCCTTGCTGTTGTTTCTCAGTTACCCAGCCGGCCCAGACTGCTCCCACTGTCACTCTGTCAGTGTCCTTGCTGTTGTCCCTCAGTTACCCAGCCGACCCAGACTGCTCCCACTGTCACTCTGTCAGTGTCCTTGCTGTTGTATCTCAGTTACCCAGCCGGCCCATACTGCTCCCACTGTCACTCTGTCACTGTCCTTGCTGTTGTCTCTCAGTTACCCAGCCGGCCCAGACTGCTCCCACTGTCACTGTCAGTGTTCTTGCTGTTGTCTCTCAGTTACCCAGCCGGCCCAGACTGCTCCCACTGTCACTCTGTCAGTGTCCTTGCTGTTGTTTCTCAGTTACCCAGCCGGCCCAGACTGCTCCCACTGTCACTCTGTCAGTGTCCTTGCTGTTGTCCCTCAGTTACCCAGCCGACCCAGACTGCTCCCACTGTCACTCTGTCAGTGTCCTTGCTGTTGTCTCTCAGTTACCCAGCCGACCCAGACTGCTCCCACTGTCACTCTGTCAGTGTCCTTGCTGTTGTCTCTCTGTTACCCAGCCGGCCCATACTGCTCCCACTGTCACTCTGTCACTGTCCTTGCTGTTGTCTCTCAGTTACCCAGCCGGCCCAGACTGCTCCCACTGTCACTGTCAGTGTTCTTGCTGTTGTCTCTCAGTTACCCAGCCGGCCCAGACTGCTCCCACTGTCACTCTGTCAGTGTCCTTGCTGTTGTTTCTCAGTTACCCAGCCGGCCCAGACTGCTCCCACTGTCACTCTGTCAGTGTCCTTGCTGTTGTCTCTCAGTTACCCAGCCGACCCAGACTGCTCCCACTGTCACTCTGTCAGTGTCCTTGCTGTTGTCTCTCAGTTACCCAGCCGGCCCAGACTGCTCCGACTGTCACTCTGTCAGTGTCCTTGCTGTTGTCTCTCAGTTATCCAGCCGGCCCAGACTGCTCCCACTGTCACTCTGTCAGTGTCATTGCTGTTGTATCTCAGTTACCCAGCCGGCCCAGACTGCTCCCACTGTCACTCTGTCAGTGTCATTGCTGTTGTATCTCAGTTACCCAGCCGGCCCAGACTGCTCCCACTGTCACTCTGTCAGTGTCCTTGCTGTTGTCTCTCAGTTACCCAGCCGGCCCAGACTGTTCCCACTGTCACTCTGTCACTGTCCTTGCTGTTGTCCCTCAGTTACCCAGCCGGCCCAGACTGCTCCCACTGTCACTCTGTCACTGCCCTTGCTGTTGTCTCTCAGTTACCCAGCCGGCCCAGACTGCTCCCACTGTCACTCTGTCAGTGTCCTTGCTGTTGTCTCTCAGTTACCCAGCCGGCCCAGACTGCTCCCACTGTCACTCTCTCACTGTCCTTGCTGTTGTCTGTCAGTTACCCAGCCGGCCCAGACTGCTCCCACTGTCACTCTGTCAGTGTCCTTGCTCTTGTCTGTCAGTTACCCAGCCGGCCCAGACTGCTCCCACTGTCACTCTGTCAGTGTCCTTGCTGTTGTCTCTCAGTTACCAGCCGGCCCAGACTGCTCTCACTGTCACTCTGTCAGTGTCCTTGCTGTTGTCTCTCAGTTACCCAGCCGGCCCAGACTGCTCCCACTGTCACTCTGTCAGTGTCCTTGCTGTTGTCTCTCAGTAACCCAGCCGGCCCAGACTGCTCTCACTGTCACTCAGTCAGTGTCCTTGCTGTTGTCTCTCAGTTACCCAGCCAGCCCAGACTGCTCCCACTGTAACTCTGTCAGTGTCCTTGCTGTTGTCTCTCAGTTACCAGCCGGCCCAGACTGCTCCCACTGTCACTCTGTCAGTGTCCTTGCTGTTGTCTCTCAGTTACCCAGCCGGCCCAGACTGCTCCCACTGTCACTCTGTCAGTGTCCTTGCTGTTGTGTATCAGCTACCCAGCCGGCCCAGACTGCTCCCACCACTTTCCCTATGTCAGTGTCAATGCTGTTGTCTTTCAGTTACCTAGCCGGCCCAGACTGCTCCCACTGTCACTCTGTCACTGTCCTTGCTGTTGACTCTCAGTTACCCAGCCGGCCCAGACTCCACCCACTGTCACTCTGTCAGTGTCCTTGCTGTTGTCTCTCAGTTACCCAGCCGGCCCAGATTGCTCCCACTGTGACTCTGTCAGTGTCCTTGCTGATGTCTCTCAGTTACCCAGCCGGCCTAGACTGCTCAACACTGTCACTCTGTCAGTGTACTTGCAGTTGTCCCCCAGTTACCCAGCCGGTCCACACTGCTCCCACTGTCACTCTGTCTCTGTCCTTGCTGTTGTATCTCAGTTACCCAGCCGGCCCAGACTGCTCTCACTGTCACTCTGTCTCTGTCCTTGCTGTTGTATCTCAGTTACCCAGCCGGCCCAGACTGCTCCCACTGTCACTCTGTCAGTGTCCTTGCTGTTGTCTCTCAGTTACCAGCCGGCCCAGACTGCTCCCACTGTCACTCTGTCAGTGTCCTTGCTGTTGTCTCTCAGTTACCCAGCCGGCCCAGACGGATCCCACTGTCACTCTGACAGTGTCCTTGCTGTTGTCTCTCAGTTACCCAGCCGGCCCAGACTGCTCCCACTGTCACTCTGTCACTGTCCTTGCTGTTGTCTCTCAGTTACCCAGCCGGCCCAGACTGCTCCCACTGTCACTCTGTCAGTGTCCTTGCTGTTGTTTCTCAGTTACCCAGCCGGCCCTCACTGCTCCCACTGTCACTCTGTCAGTGTCCTTGCTGTTGTTTCTCAGTTACCCAGCCGGTCCACACTGCTCCCACTGTCACTCTGTCAGTGTCCTTGCTGTTCAGTTAACCAGCCGTCCCAGACTGCTCCCACTGTCACTCTGTCAGTGTCCTTGCTGTTGTCTCTCAGTTACCCAGCCGGCCCAGACTGCTCCCACTGTCACTCTGTCAGTGTCCTTGCTGTTGTCTCTCAGTTACCCAGCCGGCCCAGACTGCTCCCACTGTCACTCTGTCAGTGTCCTTGCTGTTGTCTCTCAGTTACCCAGCCGGCCCAGACTGCTCTCACTGTCACCCTGTCACTGTCTTTGCTGTTGTCTCTCAGTTACCAGCCGGCCCAGACGGATCCCACTGTCACTCTGACAGTGTCCTTGCTGTTGTCTCTCAGTTACCCAGCCGGCCCAGACTGCTCCCACTGTCACTCTGTCACTGTCCTTGCTCTTGTCTATCAGTTACCCAGCCGGCCCAGACTGCTCCCACTGTCACTCTGTCAGTGTCCTTGCTGTTGTTTCTCAGTTACCCAGCCGGCCCTCACTGCTCCCACTGTCACTCTGTCAGTGTCCTTGCTGTTGTTTCTCAGTTACCCAGCCGGCCTAGACTGCTCCCACTGTCACTCTGTCACTGTCCTTGCTGTTCAGTTAACCAGCCGTCCCAGACTGCTCCCACTGTCACTCTGTCAGTGTCCTTGCTGTTGTCTCTCAGTTACCCAGCCGGCCCAGACTGCTCCCACTGTCACTCTGTCAGTGTCCTTGCTGTTGTCTCTCAGTTACCCAGCCAGCCTAGACTGCTCCCACTGTCACTCTGTCAGTGTCCTTGCTGTTGTCGCTCAGTTACCCAGCCAGCCCAGACTGCTCCCACTGTCACTCTGTCAGTGTCCTTGCTGTTGTCTCTCAGTTACCCAGCCGGCCCAGACTGCTCCCACTGTCACTCTGTCAGTGTCATTTCTGTTGTCTCTCAGTTACCCAGCCGGCCCAGACTGCTCCCACTGTCACTCTGTCAGTGTCCTTGCTGTTGTCTCTCAGTTACCCAGCCGGCCCAGACTGCTCCCAACGTCTCTGTCAGTGTCCTTGCTATTGTCTCTCAGTTACCAGCCGGCCCAGGCTGTTCTCACCACTGTCAATCTGTCAGTGTCCTTGCTGTTTTCTCTAATTTATTCAGCCGGCAAAGACTGCTCCCACTGTCACTCTGTCAGGGTCCTTGCTGTTGTCTCTCAGTTACCCAGCCGGCCCAGACTGCTCCCACTGTCACTCTGTCAGGGTCCTTGCTGTTGTCTCTCAGTTACCCAGCCGGCCCAGACTGCTCCCACTGTCACTCTGTCAGTGTCCTTGCTGTTGTCTCTCAGTTACCCAGCCGGCCCAGACTGCTCCCGCTGTCACTCTGTCAGTGTCCTTGCTGTTGTCTCTCAGTTACCCAGCCGGCCCAGACTGCTCCCACTGTCTCTCTGTCAGTGTCCTTGCTGTTGTCCCTCAGTTACCAGCCGGCCCAGACTGCTCCCACTGTCTCTCTGTCAGTGTCCTTGCTGTTGTCTCTCAGTTACCAGCCGGCCCACACTGCTCTCACTGTCACTCTGTCACTGTCCTCGCTGTTGTATCTCAGTTACCCAGCCAGCCCAGACTGCTCCCACAGTCACTCTGTCAGTGTCCTTGCTGTTGTCTCTCAGTTACCCAGCCGGCCCAGACTGCTCCCACTGTCACTCTGTCAGTGTCCTTGCTGTTGTCTCACAGTTACCCAGCCGGCCCACACTGCTCCCACTGTCTCTCTGTCAGAGTCCTTACTGTTGTCTCTCAGTTACCCAGCCGGCCCAGACTGCTCCCACTGTCACTCTGTCAGTGTCCTTGCTGTTGTCTCTCAGTTACCCAGCCGGCCCAGACTGCTCCCACTGTCACTCTGTCACTGTCCTTGCTGTTTTCTCTCAGTTACCCAGCCGGCCCAGACTGCTCCCACAGTCACTCTGTCAGTGTCCTTGCTGTTGTCTCTCACTTACCCAGCCGGCCCAGACTGCTCCCACTGTCACTCTGTCACTGTCCTTGCTGTTGTCTCTCAGTTACCGAGCCGGCCCACACTGCTCCCACTGTCACTCTGTCAGTGTCCTTGCTGTTGTCTCTCAGTTACACAGCCGGCCCAGACTGCTCCCACTGTCACTCTGTCAGTGTCCTTGCTGTTGTCTCTCAGTTACCCAGCCGGCCCAGACTGCTCCCACTGTCACTCTGTCAGTGTACTTGCTGTTGTCTCTCAGTTACCCAGCCGGCCCAGACTGCTCCCACTGTCACTCTGTCAGTGTACTTGCTGTTGTATCTCAGTTACCCAGCCGGCCCAGACTGCTCCCACTGTCACTCTGTCAGTGTCCTTGCTGTTGTCTCTCAGTTACCCAGCCGGCCCAGACTGCTCCCACTGTCACTCTGTCACTGTCCTTGCTGTTGTGTATCAGCTACCCAGCCGGCCCAGACTGCTCCCACCACTTTCCCTATGTCAGTGTCAATGCTGTTGTCTCTCAGTTACCTAGCCGGCCCAGACTGCTCCCACTGTCACTCTGTCACTGTCCTTGCTGTTGACTCTCAGTTACCCAGCCGGCCCAGACTCCTCCCAGTGTCAATCTGTCAGTGTCCTTGCTGTTGTCTCTCAGTTACCCAGCCGGCCCAGATTGCTCCCACTGTGACTCTGTCAGTGTCCTTGTTGATGTCTCTCAGTTACCCAGCCGGCCTAGACTGCTCCCACTGTCACTCTGTCAGTGTACTTGCTGTTGTCCCCCAGTTACCCAGCCGGTCCAGACTGCTCCCACTGTCACTCTGTCTCTGTCCTTGCTGTTGTATCTCAGTTACCCAGCCGGCCCAGACTGCTCCCACTGTCACTCTACCAGTGTCCTTGCTGTTGTCTCTCAGTTACCCAACCGGCCCAGACTGCTCCCACTGTCTCTCTGTCAGTGTCCTTGCTGTTGTCTCTCAGTTACCCAGCCGGCCAAGACTGCTCCCACTGTCACTCTGTCACTGACCTTGCTGTTGTCTCTCAGTTACCCAGCCGGCCCAGACTGCTCCCACTGTCACTCTGTCAGTGTCCTTGCTGTTGTCTCTCAGTTACCAGCCGGCCCAGACTGCTCCCACTGTCACTCTGTCAGTGTCCTTGCTGTTGTCTCTCAGTTACCCAGCCGGCCCAGACTGCTCCCACTGTCACTCTGTCAGTGTCCTTGCTGTTGTCTCTCAGTTACCCAGTCGGCCCAGACTGCTCCCACTGTCACTCTGTCACTGTCCTTGCTGTTGTCTCTCAGTTACCCAGCCGGCCCAGACTGCTCCCACTGTCACTCTGTCAATGTCCTTGCTGTTGTCTCTCAGTTACCAGCCGGCCCAGACTAATCCCACTGTCACTCTGTCACTGTCCTTGCTGTTGTCTCTCAGTTACCCAGCCGGCCCAGACTGCTCCCACTGTCACTCTGTCAGTGTCCTTGCTGTTGTATCTCAGTTACCCAGACGGCCCAGACTGCTCCCACTGTCACTCTGGCAGTGTCCTTGCTGTTTTCTCTCAGTTACCCAGCCGGCCCAGACTGCTCCCACTGTCACTCTGTCAGTGTCCTTGCTGTTTTCTCTCAGTTACCCAGCCGGCCCAGACTGCTCCCACTGTCACTCTGTCAGCGTCCTTGCTGTTGTCTCTCAGTTACCCAGCCGGCCCAGACGACTCCCACTGTCACTCTGTCACTGTCCTTGCTGTTGTCTCTCAGTTAACCAGCCGTCCCAGACTGCTCCCACTGTCACTCTGTCAGGGTCCTTGCTGTTGTCTCTCAGTTACCCAGCCGGCCCACACTGCTCCCACTGTCACCCTGTCAGTGTCCTTGCTGTTGTCTCTCAGTTACCCAGCCGGCCCAGACTGCTCCCACTGTCACTCTGTCAGTGTCCTTGCTGTTGTCTCTCAGTTACCCAGCCGGCCCAGACTACTCCCACTGTCACTCTGTCACTGTCCTTGCAGTTGTCTCTCAGTTACCCAGCCGGCCCAGACTGCTCCCACTGTCACTCTGTCACTGTCCTTGCTGTTGTCTCTCAGTTACCCAGCCGGCCCAGACTGCTCCCACTGTCACTCTGTCAGTGTCCTTGCTGTTGTCTCTCAGTTACCCAGCCGGCCCAGACGACTCCCACTGTCACTCTGACAGTGTCCTTGCTGTTGTCTCTCAGTTACCCAGCCGGCCCAGACTGCTCCCACTGTCACTCTGTCAGTGTCCTTGCTGTTGTCTCTCAGTTACCCAGCCGGCCCAGACTGCTCCCACTGTCACTCTGTCAGTGTCCTTGCTGTTGTTTCTCAGTTACCCAGCCGGCCCTCACTGCTCCCACTGTCACTCTGTCAGTGTCCTTGCTGTTGTTTCTCAGTTACCCAGCCGGCCTAGACTGCTCCCACTGTCACTCTGTCACTGTCCTTGCTGTTCAGTTAACCAGCCGTCCCAGACTGCTCCCACTGTCACTCTGTCAGTGTCCTTGCTGTTGTCTCTCAGTTACCCAGCCGGCCCAGACTGCTCCCACTGTCACTCTGTCAGTGTCCTTGCTGTTGTCTCTCAGTTACCCAGCCAGCCTAGACTGCTCCCACTGTCACTCTGTCAGTGTCCTTGCTGTTGTCGCTCAGTTACCCAGCCAGCCCAGACTGCTCCCACTGTCACTCTGTCAGTGTCCTTGCTGTTGTCTCTCAGTTACCCAGCCGGCCCAGACTGCTCCCACTGTCACTCTGTCAGTGTCCTTTCTGTTGTCTCTCAGTTACCCAGCCGGCCCAGACTGCTCCCACTGTCACTCTGTCACTGTCCTTGCTGTTTTCTCTCAGTTACCCAGCCGGCCCAGACTGCTCCCACAGTCACTCTGTCAGTGTCCTTGCTGTTGTCTCTCACTTACCCAGCCGGCCCAGACTGCTCCCACTGTCACTCTGTCACTGTCCTTGCTGTTGTCTCTCAGTTACCCAGCCGGCCCACACTGCTCCCACTGTCTCTCTGTCAGAGTCCTTACTGTTGTCTCTCAGTTACCCAGCCGGCCCAGACTGCTCCCACTGTCACTCTGTCACTGTCCTTGCTGTTTTCTCTCAGTTACCCAGCCGGCCCAGACTGCTCCCACAGTCACTCTGTCAGTGTCCTTGCTGTTGTCTCTCACTTACCCAGCCGGCCCAGACTGCTCCCACTGTCACTCTGTCAGAGTCCTTGCTGTTGTCTCTCAGTTACACAGCCGGCCCAGACTGCTCCCACTGTCACTCTGTCAGTGTCCTTGCTGTTGTCTGTCAGTTACCCAGCCGGCCCAGACTGCTCCCACTGTCACTCTGTCAGTGTCCTTGCTGTTGTCTCTCAGTTACCCAGCCGGCCCAGACTGCTCCCACTGTCACTCTGTCAGTGTACTTGCTGTTGTCTCTCAGTTACCCAGCCGGCCCAGACTGCTCTCACTGTCACTCTGTCATTGTCCTTGCTGTTGTCTCTCAGTTACCCAGCCGGCCCAGACTGCTCCCACTGTCACTCTGTCAGTGTCCTTGCTGTTGTGTATCAGCTACCCAGCCGGCCCAGACTGCTCCCACCACTTTCCCTATGTCAGTGTCAATGCTGTTGTCTCTCAGTTACCTAGCCGGCCCAGACTGCTCCCACTGTCACTCTGTCACTGTCCTTGCTGTTGACTCTCAGTTACCCAGCCGGCCCAGACTCCTCCCAGTGTCACTCTGTCAGTGTCCTTGCTGTTGTCTCTCAGTTACCCAGCCGGCCCAGATTGCTCCCACTGTGACTCTGTCAGTGTCCTTGTTGATGTCTCTCAGTTACCCAGCCGGCCTAGACTGCTCCCACTGTCACTCTGTCAGTGTACTTGCTGTTGTCCCCCAGTTACCCAGCCGGTCCAGACTGCTCCCACTGTCACTCTGTCTATGTCCTTGCTGTTGTATCTCAGTTACCCAGCCGGCCCAGACTGCTCCCACTGTCACTCTACCAGTGTCCTTGCTGTTGTCTCTCAGTTACCCAACCGGCCCAGACTGCTCCCACTGTCTCTCTGTCAGTGTCCTTGCTGTTGTCTCTCAGTTACCCAGCCGGCCAAGACTGCTCCCACTGTCACTCTGTCACTGACCTTGCTGTTGTCTCTCAGTTACCCAGCCGGCCCAGACTGCTCCCACTGTCACTCTGTCAGTGTCCTTGCTGTTGTCTCTCAGTTACCAGCCGGCCCAGACTGCTCCCACTGTCACTCTGTCAGTGTCCTTGCTGTTGTCTCTCAGTTACCCAGCCGGCCCAGACTGCTCCCACTGTCACTGTCCTTGCTGTTGTCTCTCAGTTACCCAGTCGGCCCAGACTGCTCCCACTGTCACTCTGTCACTGTCCTTGCTGTTGTCTCTCAGTTACCCAGCCGGCCCAGACTGCTCCCACTGTCACTCTGTCAGTGTCCTTGCTGTTGTCTCTCAGTTACCAGCCGGCCCAGACTAATCCCACTGTCACTCTGTCACTGTCCTTGCTGTTGTCTCTCAGTTACCCAGCCGGCCCAGACTGCTCCCACTGTCACTCTGTCAGTGTCCTTGCTGTTGTATCTCAGTTACCCAGACGGCCCAGACTGCTCCCACTGTCACTCTGGCAGTGTCCTTGCTGTTTTCTCTCAGTTACCCAGCCGGCCCAGACTTCTCCCACTGTCACTCTGTCAGTGTCCTTGCTGTTTTCTCTCAGTTACCCAGCCGGCCCAGACTGCTCCCACTGTCACTCTGTCAGCGTCCTTGCTGTTGTCTCTCAGTTACCCAGCCGGCCCAGACGACTCCCACTGTCACTCTGTCACTGTCCTTGCTGTTGTCTCTCAGTTAACCAGCCGTCCCAGACTGCTCCCACTGTCACTCTGTCAGGGTCCTTGCTGTTGTCTCTCAGTTACCCAGCCGGCCCACACTGCTCCCACTGTCACCCTGTCAGTGTCCTTGCTGTTGTCTCTCAGTTACCCAGCCGGCCCAGACTGCTCCCACTGTCACTCTGTCAGTGTCCTTGCTGTTGTCTCTCAGTTACCCAGCCGGCCCAGACTACTCCCACTGTCACTCTGTCACTGTCCTTGCAGTTGTCTCTCAGTTACCCAGCCGGCCCAGACTGCTCCCACTGTCACTCTGTCACTGTCCTTGCTGTTGTCTCTCAGTTACCCAGCCGGCCCAGACTGCTCCCACTGTCACTCTGTCAGTGTCCTTGCTGTTGTCTCTCAGTTACCCAGCCGGCCCAGACGACTCCCACTGTCACTCTGTCACTGTCCTTGCTGTTGTCTCTCAGTTAACCAGCCGTCCCAGACTGCTCCCACTGTCACTCTGTCACTGTCCTTGCTGTTGTCTCTCAGTTAACCAGCCGTCCCAGACTGCTCCCACTGTCACTCTGTCAGGGTCCTTGCTGTTGTCTCTCAGTTACCCAGCCGGCCCACACTGCTCCCACTGTCACCCTGTCAGTGTCCTTGCTGTTGTCTCTCAGTTACCCAGCCGGCCCAGACTGCTCCCACAGTCACTCTGTCAGTGTCCTTGCTGTTGTCTCTCAGTTACCCAGCCGGCCCAGACTACTCCCACTGTCACTCTGTCACTGTCCTTGCTGTTGTCTCTCAGTTACCCAGCCGGCCCAGACTGCTCCCACTGTCACTCTGTCACTGTCCTTGCTGTTTTCTCTCAGTTACCCAGCCGGCCCAGACTGCTCCCACTGTCACTCTGTCAGTGTCCTTGCTGTTGTCTCTCAGTTACCCAGCCGGCCCAGACTGCTCCCACTGTCACTCTGTCACTGTCCTTGCTGTTGTCTCTCAGTTACCCAGCCGGCCCACACTGCTCCCACTGTCTCTCTGTCAGAGTCCTTGCTGTTGTCTCTCAGTTACACAGCCGGCCCAGACTGCTCCCACTGTCACTCTGTCAGTGTCCTTGCTGTTGTCTCTCAGTTATCCAGCCGGCCCAGACTGCTCCCACTGTCACTCTGTCAGTGTCCTTGCTGTTGTCTCTCAGTTACCCAGCCGGCCCATACTGCTCCCACTGTCACTCTGTCAGTGTCCTTGCTGTTGTCTCTCAGTTACCCAGCCGGCCCAGACTGCTCCCACTGTCACTCTGTCACTGTCCTTGCTGTTGTCTCTCAGTTACCCTGCCGTCCCAGACTGCTCCCACTGTCACTCTGTCAGTGTCCTTGCTGTTGTCTCTCAGTTACCTCGCCGGCCCAGACTGCTCCCACTGTCACTCTGTCAGTGTCCTTGCTGTTGTCTCTCAGTTACCTCGCCGGCCCAGACTGCTCCCACTGTCACCCTCTCAGTGTCCTTGCTGTTGTCTCTCAGTTATCCAGCCGGCCCAGACTACTCCCATTGTCACTCTGTCACTATCCTTGCTGTTGTGTCTCAGTTACCCAGCCGGCCCAGACAACTCCCATTGTCACTCTGTCACTGTCCTTGCTGTTGTCTCTCAGTTACCCAGCCGGCCCAGACTGCTCCCACTGTCACTCTGTCAGTGTCCTTGCTGTTGTCTCTCAGTTACCCAGCCGGCCCAGACTGCTCCCACTGTCACTCTGTCAGTGTCCTTGCTGTTGTCTCTCAGTTACCAAGCCGGCCCAGACTGCTCCCACTGTCACTCTGTCAGTGTCCTTGCTGTTGCCTCTCAGTTACCCAGACGGCCCAGATTGCTCCCACTGTGACTCTGTCAGTGTCCTTGCTGTTGTCTCTCAGTTACCCAGCCGGCCTAGACTGCTCCCACTGTCACTCTGTCAGTGTACTTGCTGTTGTCCCCCAGTTACCCAGCCGGCCCAGACTGCTCCCACTGTCACTCTGTCAGTGTCCTTGCTGTTGTGTCTCAGTTACCCAGCCGGCCCAGACTGCTCCCACTGTCACTCTGTCAGTGACCTTGCTGTTGTCTCTCAGTTACCCAGCCGGCCCAGACTGCTCCCACTGTCACTCTGTCAGTGTCCTTGCTGTTGTCTCTCAGTTACCCAGCCGGCCCAGACTGCTCCCACTGTCACTCTGTCAGTGTCCTTGCTGTTGTCTCTCAGTTACCAAGCCAGCCCAGACTGCTCCCACTGTCACTCTGTCAGTGTCCTTGCTGTTGTCTCTCAGTTACCCAGACGGCCCAGATTGCTCCCACTGTGACTCTGTCAGTGTCCTTGCTGTTGTCTCTCAGTTACCCAGCCGGCCTAGACTGCTCCCACTGTCACTCTGTCAGTGTACTTGCTGTTGTCCCCCAGTTACCCAGCCGGCCCAGACTGCTCCCACTGTCACTCTGTCAGTGTCCTTGCTGTTGTCTCTCAGTTACCAGCCGGCCCAGACTGCTCCCACTGTCACTCTGTCAGTGTCCTTGCTGTTGTCTCTCAGTTACCCAGCCGGCCCAGACTGCTCCCACTGTCACTCTGTCAGTGTCCTTGCTGTTGTCTCTCAGTTACCCAGTCGGCCCAGACTGCTCCCACTGTCACTCTGTCACTGTCCTTGCTGTTGTCTCTCAGTTACCCAGCCGGCCCAGACTGATCCCACTGTCACTCTGTCAGTGTCCTTGCTGTTGTCTCTCAGTTACCAGCCGGCCCAGACTAATCCCACTGTCACTCTGTCACTGTCCTTGCTGTTGTCTCTCAGTTACCCAGCCGGCCCAGACTGCTCCCACTGTCACTCTGTCAGTGTCCTTGCTGTTGCATCTCAGTTACCCAGACGGCCCAGACTGCTCCCACTGTCACTCTGGCAGTGTCCTTGCTGTTTTCTCTCAGTTACCCAGCCGGCCCAGACTGCTCCCACTGTCACTCTGTCAGTGTCCTTGCTGTTTTCTCTCAGTTACCCAGCCGGCCCAGACTGCTCCCACTGTCACTCTGTCAGCGTCCTTGCTGTTGTCTCTCAGTTACCCAGCCGGCCCAGACGACTCCCACTGTCACTCTGTCACTGTCCTTGCTGTTGTCTCTCAGTTCACCAGCCGTCCCAGACTGCTCCCACTGTCACTCTGTCAGGGTCCTTGCTGTTGTCTCTCAGTTACCCAGCCGGCCCACACTGCTCCCACTGTCACCCTGTCAGTGTCCTTGCTGTTGTCTCTCAGTTACCCAGCCGGCCCAGACTGCTCCCACTGTCACTCTGTCAGTGTCCTTGCTGTTGTCTCTCAGTTACCCAGTCGGCCCAGACTGCTCCCACTGTCACTCTGTCACTGTCCTTGCTGTTGTCTCTCAGTTACCCAGCCGGCCCAGACTGCTCCCACTGTCACTCTGTCAGTGTCCTTGCTGTTGTCTCTCAGTTACCAGCCGGCCCAGACTAATCCCACTGTCACTCTGTCACTGTCCTTGCTGTTGTCTCTCAGTTACCCAGCCGGCCCAGACTGCTCCCACTGTCACTCTGTCAGTGTCCTTGCTGTTGTATCTCAGTTACCCAGACGGCCCAGACTGCTCCCACTGTCACTCTGGCAGTGTCCTTGCTGTTTTCTCTCAGTTACCCAGCCGGCCCAGACTGCTCCCACTGTCACTCTGTCAGTGTCCTTGCTGTTTTCTCTCAGTTACCCAGCCGGCCCAGACTGCTCCCACTGTCACTCTGTCAGCGTCCTTGCTGTTGTCTCTCAGTTACCCAGCCGGCCCAGACGACTCCCACTGTCACTCTGTCACTGTCCTTGCTGTTGTCTCTCAGTTAACCAGCCGTCCCAGACTGCTCCCACTGTCACTCTGTCAGGGTCCTTGCTGTTGTCTCTCAGTTACCCAGCCGGCCCACACTGCTCCCACTGTCACCCTGTCAGTGTCCTTGCTGTTGTCTCTCAGTTACCCAGCCGGCCCAGACTGCTCCCACTGTCACTCTGTCAGTGTCCTTGCTGTTGTCTCTCAGTTACCCAGCCGGCCCAGACTACTCCCACTGTCACTCTGTCACTGTCCTTGCAGTTGTCTCTCAGTTACCCAGCCGGCCCAGACTGCTCCCACTGTCACTCTGTCACTGTCCTTGCTGTTGTCTCTCAGTTACCCAGCCGGCCCAGACTGCTCCCACTGTCACTCTGTCAGTGTCCTTGCTGTTGTCTCTCAGTTACCCAGCCGGCCCAGACGACTCCCACTGTCACTCTGTCACTGTCCTTGCTGTTGTCTCTCAGTTAACCAGCCGTCCCAGACTGCTCCCACTGTCACTCTGTCACTGTCCTTGCTGTTGTCTCTCAGTTAACCAGCCGTCCCAGACTGCTCCCACTGTCACTCTGTCAGGGTCCTTGCTGTTGTCTCTCAGTTACCCAGCCGGCCCACACTGCTCCCACTGTCACCCTGTCAGTGTCCTTGCTGTTGTCTCTCAGTTACCCAGCCGGCCCAGACTGCTCCCACTGTCACTCTGTCAGTGTCCTTGCTGTTGTCTCTCAGTTACCCAGCCGGCCCAGACTACTCCCACTGTCACTCTGTCACTGTCCTTGCTGTTGTCTCTCAGTTACCCAGCCGGCCCAGACTGCTCCCACTGTCACTCTGTCACTGTCCTTGCTGTTTTCTCTCAGTTACCCAGCCGGCCCAGACTGCTCCCACTGTCACTCTGTCAGTGTCCTTGCTGTTGTCTCTCAGTTACCCAGCCGGCCCAGACTGCTCCCACTGTCACTCTGTCACTGTCCTTGCTGTTGTCTCTCAGTTACCCAGCCGGCCCACACTGCTCCCACTGTCTCTCTGTCAGAGTCCTTGCTGTTGTCTCTCAGTTACACAGCCGGCCCAGACTGCTCCCACTGTCCCTCTGTCAGTGTCCTTGCTGTTGTCTCTCAGTTATCCAGCCGGCCCAGACTGCTCCCACTGTCACTCTGTCAGTGTCCTTGCTGTTGTCTCTCAGTTACCCAGCCGGCCCATACTGCTCCCACTGTCACTCTGTCAGTGTCCTTGCTGTTGTCTCTCAGTTACCCAGCCGGCCCAGACTGCTCCCACTGTCACTCTGTCACTGTCCTTGCTGTTGTCTCTCAGTTACCCTGCCGTCCCAGACTGCTCCCACTGTCACTCTGTCAGTGTCCTTGCTGTTGTCTCTCAGTTACCTCGCCGGCCCAGACTGCTCCCACTGTCACTCTGTCAGTGTCCTTGCTGTTGTCTCTCAGTTACCTCGCCGGCCCAGACTGCTCCCACTGTCACCCTCTCAGTGTCCTTGCTGTTGTCTCTCAGTTATCCAGCCGGCCCAGACTACTCCCATTGTCACTCTGTCACTGTCCTTGCTGTTGTGTCTCAGTTACCCAGCCGGCCCAGACTACTCCCATTGTCACTCTGTCACTGTCCTTGCTGTTGTCTCTCAGTTACCCAGCCGGCCCAGACTGCTCCCACTGTCACTCTGTCAGTGTCCTTGCTGTTGTCTCTCAGTTACCCAGCCGGCCCAGACTGCTCCCACTGTCACTCTGTCAGTGTCCTTGCTGTTGTCTCTCAGTTACCCAGCCGGCCCAGACTGCTCCCACTGTCACTCTGTCAGTGTCCTTGCTGTTGTCTCTCAGTTACCAAGCCGGCCCAGACTGCTCCCACTGTCACTCTGTCAGTGTCCTTGCTGTTGTCTCTCAGTTACCCAGACGGCCCAGATTGCTCCCACTGTGACTCTGTCAGTGTCCTTGCTGTTGTCTCTCAGTTACCCAGCCGGCCTAGACTGCTCCCACTGTCACTCTGTCAGTGTACTTGCTGTTGTCCCCCAGTTACCCAGCCGGCCCAGACTGCTCCCACTGTCACTCTGTCAGTGTCCTTGCTGTTGTGTCTCAGTTACCCAGCCGGCCCAGACTGCTCCCACTGTCACTCTGTCAGTGACCTTGCTGTTGTCTCTCAGTTACCCAGCCGGCCCTCACTGCTCCCACTGTCACTCTGTCAGTGTCCTTGCTGTTGTTTCTCAGTTACCCAGCCGGCCTAGACTGCTCCCACTGTCACTCTGTCACTGTCCTTGCTGTTCAGTTAACCAGCCGTCCCAGACTGCTCCCACTGTCACTCTGTCAGTGTCCTTGCTGTTGTCTCTCAGTTACTCAGCCGGCCCAGACTGCTCCCACTGTCACTCTGTCAGTGTCCTTGCTGTTGTCTCTCAGTTACCCAGCCAGCCTAGACTGCTCCCACTGTCACTCTGTCAGTGTCCTTGCTGTTGTCGCTCAGTTACCCAGCCAGCCCAGACTGCTCCCACTGTCACTCTGTCAGTGTCCTTGCTGTTGTCTCTCAGTTACCCAGCCGGCCCAGACTGCTCCCACTGTCACTCTGTCAGTGTCCTTTCTGTTGTCTCTCAGTTACCCAGCCGGCCCAGACTGCTCCCACTGTCACTCTGTCACTGTCCTTGCTGTTTTCTCTCAGTTACCCAGCCGGCCCAGACTGCTCCCACAGTCACTCTGTCAGTGTCCTTGCTGTTGTCTCTCACTTACCCAGCCGGCCCAGACTGCTCCCACTGTCACTCTGTCACTGTCCTTGCTGTTGTCTCTCAGTTACCCAGCCGGCCCACACTGCTCCCACTGTCTCTCTGTCAGAGTCCTTACTGTTGTCTCTCAGTTACCCAGCCGGCCCAGACTGCTCCCACTGTCACTCTGTCACTGTCCTTGCTGTTTTCTCTCAGTTACCCAGCCGGCCCAGACTGCTCCCACAGTCACTCTGTCAGTGTCCTTGCTGTTGTCTCTCACTTACCCAGCCGGCCCAGACTGCTCCCACTGTCACTCTGTCAGAGTCCTTGCTGTTGTCTCTCAGTTACACAGCCGGCCCAGACTGCTCCCACTGTCACTCTGTCAGTGTCCTTGCTGTTGTCTGTCAGTTACCCAGCCGGCCCAGACTGCTCCCACTGTCACTCTGTCAGTGTCCTTGCTGTTGTCTCTCAGTTACCCAGCCGGCCCAGACTGCTCCCACTGTCACTCTGTCAGTGTACTTGCTGTTGTCTCTCAGTTACCCAGCCGGCCCAGACTGCTCTCACTGTCACTCTGTCATTGTCCTTGCTGTTGTCTCTCAGTTACCCAGCCGGCCCAGACTGCTCCCACTGTCACTCTGTCAGTGTCCTTGCTGTTGTGTATCAGCTACCCAGCCGGCCCAGACTGCTCCCACCACTTTCCCTATGTCAGTGTCAATGCTGTTGTCTCTCAGTTACCTAGCCGGCCCAGACTGCTCCCACTGTCACTCTGTCACTGTCCTTGCTGTTGACTCTCAGTTACCCAGCCGGCCCAGACTCCTCCCAGTGTCACTCTGTCAGTGTCCTTGCTGTTGTCTCTCAGTTACCCAGCCGGCCCAGATTGCTCCCACTGTGACTCTGTCAGTGTCCTTGTTGATGTCTCTCAGTTACCCAGCCGGCCTAGACTGCTCCCACTGTCACTCTGTCAGTGTACTTGCTGTTGTCCCCCAGTTACCCAGCCGGTCCAGACTGCTCCCACTGTCACTCTGTCTATGTCCTTGCTGTTGTATCTCAGTTACCCAGCCGGCCCAGACTGCTCCCACTGTCACTCTACCAGTGTCCTTGCTGTTGTCTCTCAGTTACCCAACCGGCCCAGACTGCTCCCACTGTCTCTCTGTCAGTGTCCTTGCTGTTGTCTCTCAGTTACCCAGCCGGCCAAGACTGCTCCCACTGTCACTCTGTCACTGACCTTGCTGTTGTCTCTCAGTTACCCAGCCGGCCCAGACTGCTCCCACTGTCACTCTGTCAGTGTCCTTGCTGTTGTCTCTCAGTTACCAGCCGGCCCAGACTGCTCCCACTGTCACTCTGTCAGTGTCCTTGCTGTTGTCTCTCAGTTACCCAGCCGGCCCAGACTGCTCCCACTGTCACTCTGTCAGTGTCCTTGCTGTTGTCTCTCAGTTACCCAGTCGGCCCAGACTGCTCCCACTGTCACTCTGTCACTGTCCTTGCTGTTGTCTCTCAGTTACCCAGCCGGCCCAGACTGCTCCCACTGTCACTCTGTCAGTGTCCTTGCTGTTGTCTCTCAGTTACCAGCCGGCCCAGACTAATCCCACTGTCACTCTGTCACTGTCCTTGCTGTTGTCTCTCAGTTACCCAGCCGGCCCAGACTGCTCCCACTGTCACTCTGTCAGTGTCCTTGCTGTTGTATCTCAGTTACCCAGACGGCCCAGACTGCTCCCACTGTCACTCTGGCAGTGTCCTTGCTGTTTTCTCTCAGTTACCCAGCCGGCCCAGACTGCTCCCACTGTCACTCTGTCAGTGTCCTTGCTGTTTTCTCTCAGTTACCCAGCCGGCCCAGACTGCTCCCACTGTCACTCTGTCAGCGTCCTTGCTGTTGTCTCTCAGTTACCCAGCCGGCCCAGACGACTCCCACTGTCACTCTGTCACTGTCCTTGCTGTTGTCTCTCAGTTAACCAGCCGTCCCAGACTGCTCCCACTGTCACTCTGTCAGGGTCCTTGCTGTTGTCTCTCAGTTACCCAGCCGGCCCACACTGCTCCCACTGTCACCCTGTCAGTGTCCTTGCTGTTGTCTCTCAGTTACCCAGCCGGCCCAGACTGCTCCCACTGTCACTCTGTCAGTGTCCTTGCTGTTGTCTCTCAGTTACCCAGCCGGCCCAGACTACTCCCACTGTCACTCTGTCACTGTCCTTGCAGTTGTCTCTCAGTTACCCAGCCGGCCCAGACTGCTCCCACTGTCACTCTGTCACTGTCCTTGCTGTTGTCTCTCAGTTACCCAGCCGGCCCAGACTGCTCCCACTGTCACTCTGTCAGTGTCCTTGCTGTTGTCTCTCAGTTACCCAGCCGGCCCAGACGACTCCCACTGTCACTCTGTCACTGTCCTTGCTGTTGTCTCTCAGTTAACCAGCCGTCCCAGACTGCTCCCACTGTCACTCTGTCACTGTCCTTGCTGTTGTCTCTCAGTTAACCAGCCGTCCCAGACTGCTCCCACTGTCACTCTGTCAGGGTCCTTGCTGTTGTCTCTCAGTTACCCAGCCGGCCCACACTGCTCCCACTGTCACCCTGTCAGTGTCCTTGCTGTTGTCTCTCAGTTACCCAGCCGGCCCAGACTGCTCCCACAGTCACTCTGTCAGTGTCCTTGCTGTTGTCTCTCAGTTACCCAGCCGGCCCAGACTACTCCCACTGTCACTCTGTCACTGTCCTTGCTGTTGTCTCTCAGTTACCCAGCCGGCCCAGACTGCTCCCACTGTCACTCTGTCACTGTCCTTGCTGTTTTCTCTCAGTTACCCAGCCGGCCCAGACTGCTCCCACTGTCACTCTGTCAGTGTCCTTGCTGTTGTCTCTCAGTTACCCAGCCGGCCCAGACTGCTCCCACTGTCACTCTGTCACTGTCCTTGCTGTTGTCTCTCAGTTACCCAGCCGGCCCACACTGCTCCCACTGTCTCTCTGTCAGAGTCCTTGCTGTTGTCTCTCAGTTCCACAGCCGGCCCAGACTGCTCCCACTGTCACTCTGTCAGTGTCCTTGCTGTTGTCTCTCAGTTATCCAGCCGGCCCAGACTGCTCCCACTGTCACTCTGTCAGTGTCCTTGCTGTTGTCTCTCAGTTACCCAGCCGGCCCATACTGCTCCCACTGTCACTCTGTCAGTGTCCTTGCTGTTGTCTCTCAGTTACCCAGCCGGCCCAGACTGCTCCCACTGTCACTCTGTCACTGTCCTTGCTGTTGTCTCTCAGTTACCCTGCCGTCCCAGACTGCTCCCACTGTCACTCTGTCAGTGTCCTTGCTGTTGTCTCTCAGTTACCTCGCCGGCCCAGACTGCTCCCACTGTCACTCTGTCAGTGTCCTTGCTGTTGTCTCTCAGTTACCTCGCCGGCCCAGACTGCTCCCACTGTCACCCTCTCAGTGTCCTTGCTGTTGTCTCTCAGTTATCCAGCCGGCCCAGACTACTCCCATTGTCACTCTGTCACTATCCTTGCTGTTGTGTCTCAGTTACCCAGCCGGCCCAGACTACTCCCATTGTCACTCTGTCACTGTCCTTGCTGTTGTCTCTCAGTTACCCAGCCGGCCCAGACTGCTCCCACTGTCACTCTGTCAGTGTCCTTGCTGTTGTCTCTCAGTTACCCAGCCGGCCCAGACTGCTCCCACTGTCACTCTGTCAGTGTCCTTGCTGTTGTCTCTCAGTTACCAAGCCGGCCCAGACTGCTCCCACTGTCACTCTGTCAGTGTCCTTGCTGTTGTCTCTCAGTTACCCAGACGGCCCAGATTGCTCCCACTGTGACTCTGTCAGTGTCCTTGCTGTTGTCTCTCAGTTACCCAGCCGGCCTAGACTGCTCCCACTGTCACTCTGTCAGTGTACTTGCTGTTGTCCCCCAGTTACCCAGCCGGCCCAGACTGCTCCCACTGTCACTCTGTCAGTGTCCTTGCTGTTGTGTCTCAGTTACCCAGCCGGCCCAGACTGCTCCCACTGTCACTCTGTCAGTGACCTTGCTGTTGTCTCTCAGTTACCCAGCCGGCCCAGACTGCTCCCACTGTCACTCTGTCAGTGTCCTTGCTGTTGTCTCTCAGTTACCCAGCCGGCCCAGACTGCTCCCACTGTCACTCTGTCAGTGTCCTTGCTGTTGTCTCTCAGTTACCAAGCCAGCCCAGACTGCTCCCACTGTCACTCTGTCAGTGTCCTTGCTGTTGTCTCTCAGTTACCCAGACGGCCCAGATTGCTCCCACTGTGACTCTGTCAGTGTCCTTGCTGTTGTCTCTCAGTTACCCAGCCGGCCTAGACTGCTCCCACTGTCACTCTGTCAGTGTACTTGCTGTTGTCCCCCAGTTACCCAGCCGGCCCAGACTGCTCCCACTGTCACTCTGTCAGTGTCCTTGCTGTTGTCTCTCAGTTACCAGCCGGCCCAGACTGCTCCCACTGTCACTCTGTCAGTGTCCTTGCTGTTGTCTCTCAGTTACCCAGCCGGCCCAGACTGCTCCCACTGTCACTCTGTCAGTGTCCTTGCTGTTGTCTCTCAGTTACCCAGTCGGCCCAGACTGCTCCCACTGTCACTCTGTCACTGTCCTTGCTGTTGTCTCTCAGTTACCCAGCCGGCCCAGACTGATCCCACTGTCACTCTGTCAGTGTCCTTGCTGTTGTCTCTCAGTTACCAGCCGGCCCAGACTAATCCCACTGTCACTCTGTCACTGTCCTTGCTGTTGTCTCTCAGTTACCCAGCCGGCCCAGACTGCTCCCACTGTCACTCTGTCAGTGTCCTTGCTGTTGCATCTCAGTTACCCAGACGGCCCAGACTGCTCCCACTGTCACTCTGGCAGTGTCCTTGCTGTTTTCTCTCAGTTACCCAGCCGGCCCAGACTGCTCCCACTGTCACTCTGTCAGTGTCCTTGCTGTTTTCTCTCAGTTACCCAGCCGGCCCAGACTGCTCCCACTGTCACTCTGTCAGCGTCCTTGCTGTTGTCTCTCAGTTACCCAGCCGGCCCAGACGACTCCCACTGTCACTCTGTCACTGTCCTTGCTGTTGTCTCTCAGTTCACCAGCCGTCCCAGACTGCTCCCACTGTCACTCTGTCAGGGTCCTTGCTGTTGTCTCTCAGTTACCCAGCCGGCCCACACTGCTCCCACTGTCACCCTGTCAGTGTCCTTGCTGTTGTCTCTCAGTTACCCAGCCGGCCCAGACTGCTCCCACTGTCACTCTGTCAGTGTCCTTGCTGTTGTCTCTCAGTTACCCAGTCGGCCCAGACTGCTCCCACTGTCACTCTGTCACTGTCCTTGCTGTTGTCTCTCAGTTACCCAGCCGGCCCAGACTGCTCCCACTGTCACTCTGTCAGTGTCCTTGCTGTTGTCTCTCAGTTACCAGCCGGCCCAGACTAATCCCACTGTCACTCTGTCACTGTCCTTGCTGTTGTCTCTCAGTTACCCAGCCGGCCCAGACTGCTCCCACTGTCACTCTGTCAGTGTCCTTGCTGTTGTATCTCAGTTACCCAGACGGCCCAGACTGCTCCCACTGTCACTCTGGCAGTGTCCTTGCTGTTTTCTCTCAGTTACCCAGCCGGCCCAGACTGCTCCCACTGTCACTCTGTCAGTGTCCTTGCTGTTTTCTCTCAGTTACCCAGCCGGCCCAGACTGCTCCCACTGTCACTCTGTCAGCGTCCTTGCTGTTGTCTCTCAGTTACCCAGCCGGCCCAGACGACTCCCACTGTCACTCTGTCACTGTCCTTGCTGTTGTCTCTCAGTTAACCAGCCGTCCCAGACTGCTCCCACTGTCACTCTGTCAGGGTCCTTGCTGTTGTCTCTCAGTTACCCAGCCGGCCCACACTGCTCCCACTGTCACCCTGTCAGTGTCCTTGCTGTTGTCTCTCAGTTACCCAGCCGGCCCAGACTGCTCCCACTGTCACTCTGTCAGTGTCCTTGCTGTTGTCTCTCAGTTACCCAGCCGGCCCAGACTACTCCCACTGTCACTCTGTCACTGTCCTTGCAGTTGTCTCTCAGTTACCCAGCCGGCCCAGACTGCTCCCACTGTCACTCTGTCACTGTCCTTGCTGTTGTCTCTCAGTTACCCAGCCGGCCCAGACTGCTCCCACTGTCACTCTGTCAGTGTCCTTGCTGTTGTCTCTCAGTTACCCAGCCGGCCCAGACGACTCCCACTGTCACTCTGTCACTGTCCTTGCTGTTGTCTCTCAGTTAACCAGCCGTCCCAGACTGCTCCCACTGTCACTCTGTCACTGTCCTTGCTGTTGTCTCTCAGTTAACCAGCCGTCCCAGACTGCTCCCACTGTCACTCTGTCAGGGTCCTTGCTGTTGTCTCTCAGTTACCCAGCCGGCCCACACTGCTCCCACTGTCACCCTGTCAGTGTCCTTGCTGTTGTCTCTCAGTTACCCAGCCGGCCCAGACTGCTCCCACTGTCACTCTGTCAGTGTCCTTGCTGTTGTCTCTCAGTTACCCAGCCGGCCCAGACTACTCCCACTGTCACTCTGTCACTGTCCTTGCTGTTGTCTCTCAGTTACCCAGCCGGCCCAGACTGCTCCCACTGTCACTCTGTCACTGTCCTTGCTGTTTTCTCTCAGTTACCCAGCCGGCCCAGACTGCTCCCACTGTCACTCTGTCAGTGTCCTTGCTGTTGTCTCTCAGTTACCCAGCCGGCCCAGACTGCTCCCACTGTCACTCTGTCACTGTCCTTGCTGTTGTCTCTCAGTTACCCAGCCGGCCCACACTGCTCCCACTGTCTCTCTGTCAGAGTCCTTGCTGTTGTCTCTCAGTTACACAGCCGGCCCAGACTGCTCCCACTGTCACTCTGTCAGTGTCCTTGCTGTTGTCTCTCAGTTATCCAGCCGGCCCAGACTGCTCCCACTGTCACTCTGTCAGTGTCCTTGCTGTTGTCTCTCAGTTACCCAGCCGGCCCATACTGCTCCCACTGTCACTCTGTCAGTGTCCTTGCTGTTGTCTCTCAGTTACCCAGCCGGCCCAGACTGCTCCCACTGTCACTCTGTCACTGTCCTTGCTGTTGTCTCTCAGTTACCCTGCCGTCCCAGACTGCTCCCACTGTCACTCTGTCAGTGTCCTTGCTGTTGTCTCTCAGTTACCTCGCCGGCCCAGACTGCTCCCACTGTCACTCTGTCAGTGTCCTTGCTGTTGTCTCTCAGTTACCTCGCCGGCCCAGACTGCTCCCACTGTCACCCTCTCAGTGTCCTTGCTGTTGTCTCTCAGTTATCCAGCCGGCCCAGACTACTCCCATTGTCACTCTGTCACTGTCCTTGCTGTTGTGTCTCAGTTACCCAGCCGGCCCAGACTACTCCCATTGTCACTCTGTCACTGTCCTTGCTGTTGTCTCTCAGTTACCCAGCCGGCCCAGACTGCTCCCACTGTCACTCTGTCAGTGTCCTTGCTGTTGTCTCTCAGTTACCCAGCCGGCCCAGACTGCTCCCACTGTCACTCTGTCAGTGTCCTTGCTGTTGTCTCTCAGTTACCCAGCCGGCCCAGACTGCTCCCACTGTCACTCTGTCAGTGTCCTTGCTGTTGTCTCTCAGTTACCAAGCCGGCCCAGACTGCTCCCACTGTCACTCTGTCAGTGTCCTTGCTGTTGTCTCTCAGTTACCCAGACGGCCCAGATTGCTCCCACTGTGACTCTGTCAGTGTCCTTGCTGTTGTCTCTCAGTTACCCAGCCGGCCTAGACTGCTCCCACTGTCACTCTGTCAGTGTACTTGCTGTTGTCCCCCAGTTACCCAGCCGGCCCAGACTGCTCCCACTGTCACTCTGTCAGTGTCCTTGCTGTTGTGTCTCAGTTACCCAGCCGGCCCAGACTGCTCCCACTGTCACTCTGTCAGTGACCTTGCTGTTGTCTCTCAGTTACCCAGCCGGCCCAGACTGCTCCCACTGTCACTCTGTCAGTGTCCTTGCTGTTGTCTCTCAGTTACCCAGCCGGCCCAGACTGCTCCCACTGTCACTCTGTCAGTGTCCTTGCTGTTGTCTCTCAGTTACCAAGCCGGCCCAGACTGCTCCCACTGTCACTCTGTCAGTGTCCTTGCTGTTGTCTCTCAGTTACCCAGACGGCCCAGATTGCTCCCACTGTGACTCTGTCAGTGTCCTTGCTGTTGTCTCTCAGTTACCCAGCCGGCCTAGACTGCTCCCACTGTCACTCTGTCAGTGTACTTGCTGTTGTCCCCCAGTTACCCAGCCGGCCCAGACTGCTCCCACTGTCACTCTGTCAGTGTCCTTGCTGTTGTCTCTCAGTTACCAGCCGGCCCAGACTGCTCCCACTGTCACTCTGTCAGTGTCCTTGCTGTTGTCTCTCAGTTACCCAGCCGGCCCAGACTGCTCCCACTGTCACTCTGTCAGTGTCCTTGCTGTTGTCTCTCAGTTACCCAGTCGGCCCAGACTGCTCCCACTGTCACTCTGTCACTGTCCTTGCTGTTGTCTCTCAGTTACCCAGCCGGCCCAGACTGCTCCCACTGTCACTCTGTCAGTGTCCTTGCTGTTGTCTCTCAGTTACCAGCCGGCCCAGACTAATCCCACTGTCACTCTGTCACTGTCCTTGCTGTTGTCTCTCAGTTACCCAGCCGGCCCAGACTGCTCCCACTGTCACTCTGTCAGTGTCCTTGCTGTTTTCTCTCAGTTACCCAGCCGGCCCAGACTGCTCCCACTGTCACTCTGTCAGTGTCCTTGCTGTTTTCTCTCAGTTACCCAGCCGGCCCAGACTGCTCCCACTGTCACTCTGTCAGCGTCCTTGCTGTTGTCTCTCAGTTACCCAGCCGGCCCAGACGACTCCCACTGTCACTCTGTCACTGTCCTTGCTGTTGTCTCTCAGTTAACCAGCCGTCCCAGACTGCTCCCACTGTCACTCTGTCAGGGTCCTTGCTGTTGTCTCTCAGTTACCCAGCCGGCCCACACTGCTCCCACTGTCACCCTGTCAGTGTCCTTGCTGTTGTCTCTCAGTTACCCAGCCGGCCCAGACTGCTCCCACTGTCACTCTGTCAGTGTCCTTGCTGTTGTCTCTCAGTTACCCAGCCGGCCCAGACTACTCCCACTGTCACTCTGTCACTGTCCTTGCAGTTGTCTCTCAGTTACCCAGCCGGCCCAGACTGCTCCCACTGTCACTCTGTCACTGTCCTTGCTGTTGTCTCTCAGTTACCCAGCCGGCCCAGACTGCTCCCACTGTCACTCTGTCAGTGTCCTTGCTGTTGTCTCTCAGTTACCCAGCCGGCCCAGACGACTCCCACTGTCACTCTGTCACTGTCCTTGCTGTTGTCTCTCAGTTAACCAGCCGTCCCAGACTGCTCCCACTGTCACTCTGTCACTGTCCTTGCTGTTGTCTCTCAGTTAACCAGCCGTCCCAGACTGCTCCCACTGTCACTCTGTCAGGGTCCTTGCTGTTGTCTCTCAGTTACCCAGCCGGCACACACTGCTCCCACTGTCACCCTGTCAGTGTCCTTGCTGTTGTCTCTCAGTTACCCAGCCGGCCCAGACTGCTCCCACTGTCACTCTGTCAGTGTCCTTGCTGTTGTCTCTCAGTTACCCAGCCGGCCCAGACTACTCCCACTGTCACTCTGTCACTGTCCTTGCTGTTGTCTCTCAGTTACCCAGCCGGCCCAGACTGCTCCCACTGTCACTCTGTCACTGTCCTTGCTGTTTACTCTCAGTTACCCAGCCGGCCCAGACTGCTCCCACTGTCACTCTGTCAGTGTCCTTGCTGTTGTCTCTCAGTTACCCAGCCGGCCCAGACTGCTCCCACTGTCACTCTGTCACTGTCCTTGCTGTTGTCTCTCAGTTACCCAGCCGGCCCACACTGCTCCCACTGTCTCTCTGTCAGAGTCCTTGCTGTTGTCTCTCAGTTACACAGCCGGCCCAGACTGCTCCCACTGTCACTCTGTCAGTGTCCTTGCTGTTGTCTCTCAGTTATC
Organism: Scyliorhinus torazame; assembly: GCF_047496885.1. Lineage (NCBI taxonomy): Eukaryota > Metazoa > Chordata > Chondrichthyes > Carcharhiniformes > Scyliorhinidae > Scyliorhinus > Scyliorhinus torazame. Next base: position 618,720 of record NW_027307829.1, read on the forward strand.
CAGCCGGCCCAGACTGCTCCCACTGTCACTCTGTCAGTGTCCTTGCTGTTTTCACTCAGTTACCCAGCCGGCCCATACTGCTCCCACTGTCACTCTGTCAGTGTCCTTGCTGTTGTCTCTCAGTTACCCAGCCGGCCCAGACTGCTCCCACTGTCACTCTGTCACTGTCCTTGCTGTTGTCTCTCAGTTACCCTGCCGTCCCAGACTGCTCCCACTGTCACTCTGTCAGTGTCCTTGCTGTTGTCTCTCAGTTACCTCGCCGGCCCAGACGGCTCCCACTGTCACCCTCTCAGTGTCCTTGCTGTTGTCTCTCAGTTATCCAGCCGGCCCAGACTACTCCCATTGTCACTCTGTCACTGTCCTTGCTGTTGTGTCTCAGTTACCCAGCCGGCCCAGACTACTCCCATTGTCACTCTGTCACTGTCCTTGCTGTTGTCTCTCAGTTACCCAGCCGGCCCAGACTGCTCCCACTGTCACTCTGTCAGTGTCCTTGCTGTTGTCTCTCAGTTACCCAGCCGGCCCAGACTGCTCCCACTGTCACTCTGTCAGTGTCCTTGCTGTTGTCTCTCAGTTACCCAGCCGGCCCAGACTGCTCCCACTGTCACTCTGTCAGTGTCCTTGCTGTTGTCTCTCAGTTACCAAGCCGGCCCAGACTGCTCCCACTGTCACTCTGTCAGTGTCCTTGCTGTTGTCTCTCAGTTACCCAGACGGCCCAGATTGCTCCCACTGTGACTCTGTCAGTGTCCTTGCTGTTGTCTCTCAGTTCCCAGCCGGCCTAGACTGCTCCCACTGTCACTCTGTCAGTGTACTTGCTGTTGTCCCCCAGTTACCCAGCCGGCCCAGACTGCTCCCACTGTCACTCTGTCAGTGTCCTTGCTGTTGTGTCTCAGTTACCCAGCCGGCCCAGACTGCTCCCACTGTCACTCTGTCAGTGACCTTGCTGTTGTCTCTCAGTTACCCAGCCGGCCCAGACTGCTCCCACTGTCACTCTGTCAGTGTCCTTGCTGTTGTGTCTCAGTTACCCAGCCGGCCCAGACTGCTCCCCCCACTTTCCCTATGTCAGTGTCAACGCTGTTGTCTCTCAGTTACCAAGCCGGCCCAGACTGCTCCCACTGTCACTCTGTCAGTGACCTTGCGGTTGACTCTCTGTTACCCTGCCGGCCCAGACTGCTCCCACTGTCACTCTGTCAGTGTCCTTGCTCTTGTCTCTCAGTTACCCAGACGGCCCAGATTGCTCCCACTGTGACTCTGTCAGTGTCCTTGCTGTTGTCTCTCAGTTACCCAGCCGGCCTAGACTGCTCCCACTGTCACTCTGTCAGTGTCCTTGCTGTTGTCTCTCAGTTACCCAGCCGGCCCAGACTGCTCCCACTGTCACTCTGTCAGTGTCCTTGCTGTTGTCCCCCAGTTACCCAGCCGGCCCAGACTGCTCCCACTGTCACTCTGTCACTGTCCTTGCTGTTGTCCCCCAGTTACCCAGCCGGCCCAGACTGCTTCCACTGTCACTCTGTCAGTGTCCTTGCTGTTGTCTCTCAATTACCCAGCCGGCCCAGACTGCTCCCACTGTCACTCTGTCACTGTCCTTGCTGTTGTCTCTCAGTTACCCAGCCGGCCCAGACAGCTCCCACAGTCACTCTGTCAGTGGCCTTGCTGTTGTCTCTCAGTTACCAGCCGGCCCAGACTGCTCCCACTGTCACTCTGTCACTGTCCTTGCTGTTGTCTCTCAGTTACCCAGCCGGCCCAGACAGCTCCCACAGTCACTCTGTCAGTGTCCTTGCTGTTGTCTCTCAGTTACCCAGCCGGCCCAGACTGCTCCCACTGTCACTCTGCCAGTCTCCTTGCTGTTGTCTCTCAGTTACCAGCCGGCCCAGACTGCTCCCACTGTCACTCTGTCAGTGTCCTTGCTGTTGTCTCTCAGTTACCCAGACGGCCCAGACTGCTCCCACTGTCACTCTGTCAGTGTCCTTGCTGTTGTTTCTCAGTTACCCAGACGGCCCAGACTGCTCCCACTGTCACTCTGTCAGTGTCCTTGCTGTTGTCTCTCAGTTACCCAGCCGGCCCAGACTGCTCCCACTGTCACTCTGTCAGTGTCCTTGCTGTTGTCTCTCAGTTACCCAGCCGGCCAAGACTGCTCCCACTGTCACTCTGTCAGTGTCCTTGCTGTTGTCTCTCAGTTACACAGCCGGCTCAGACTGCTCCCACTGTCACTCTTTCAGTGTCCTTGCTGTTGTATCTCAGTTACCCAGCCGCCCCAGACTGCTCCCACTGTCACTCTGTCAGTGTCCTTGCTGCTGTCTCTCAGTTACCCAGCCGGCCCAGACTACTCCCACTGTCACTCTGTCACTGTCCTTGCTGTTGTCTCTCAGTTACCCAGCCGGCCCAGTCTGCTCCCACTGTCACTCTGTCAGTGTCCTTGCTGTTGTCTCTCAGTTACCCAGCCGGCCCAGACTGCTCACACCACTGTCACTCTGTCAGTGTCCTTGCTGTAGTCTCTTAGTTACCCAGCCGGCCCAGTCTGCTCCCACTGTCACTCTGTCAGTGTCCTTGCTGTTGTCTCTCAGTTACCCAGCCGGCCCAGTCTGCTCCCACTGTCACTCTGTCAGTGTCCTTGCTGTTGTCTCTCAGTTACCCAGCCGGCCCAGACTGCTCCCACTGTCACTCTGTCACTGTCCTTGCTGTTGTCTCTCAGTTACCCAGCCGGCCCAGACTGCTCCCACTGTCACTCTGTCAGTGTCCTTGCTGTTGTCTCTCAGTTACCCAGCCGGCCCAGACTGCTCCCGCTGTCACTCTGTCACTGTCCTTGCTGTTGTCTCTCAGTTACCCAGCCGGCCCAGACTGCTCCCACTGTCACTCTGTCAGTGTCCTTGCTGTTGTCTCTCAGTTACCCAGCCGGCCCAGACTGCTCCCACTGTCACTCTATCAGTGTCCTTGCTGTTTTCTCTCAGTTACCCAGCCGGCCCAGACTGCTCTCACTGTCACTCTGTCAGTGTCCTTGCTGTTGCCTCTCAGTTACCCAGCCGGCCCAGACTGCTCCCACTGTCACTCTGTCAGTGTCCTTGCTGTTGTCTCTCAGTTACCCAGCCGGCCCAGACTGCTCCCACTGTCACTCTGTCACTGTCCTTGCTGTTGTTTCTCAGTTACCCATCCGGCCCAGACTGCTCCCACTGTCACTCTGTCAGTGTCCTTGCTGTTGTCTCTCAGTTGCCCAGAAGGCCCAGACTGCTCCCACTGTCACTCTGTCAGTGTCCTTGCTGTTGTCTCTCAGTTACCCAGCCGGCCCAGATTGCTCCCACTGTCACTCTGTCAGTGTCCTTGCTGTTGTCTCTCAGTTGCCCAGAAGGCCCAGACTGCTCCCACTGTCACTCTGTCACTGTCCTTGCTGTTGTCTCTCAGTTACCCAACCGGCCCAGACTGCTCCCACTGTCACTGTCCTTGCTGTTGTATCTCAGTTACCCAGCCGGCCCAGACTGCTCCCACTGTCACTCTGTCACTGTCCTTGCTGTTGTCTCTCAGTTACCCAGCCGGCCCAGACTGCTCCCACTGTCACTCTGTCAGTGTCCTTGCTGTTGTATCTCAGTTACCCAGCCGGCCCAGACTGCTCCCACTGTCACTCTGTCACTGTCCTTGCTGTAGTCTATCAGTTACGCAGCCGGCCCAGACTGCTCCCACTATCACTCTGTCACTGTCCTTGCTGTTCAGTTAACCAGCCGTCCCAGACTGCTCCCACTGTCACTCTGTCAGTGTCCTTGCTGTTGTCTCTCAGTTACACAGCCGGCCCAGACTGCTCCCACTGTCACTCTGTCACTGTCCTTGCTGTTGTCTCTCAGTTACCCAGCCGGTCCAGACTGCTCCCTCTGTCACTCTGTCAGTGTCCTTGCTGTTGTCTCTCAGTTACCCAGCCGGCCCAGACTGCTCCCACTGTCACTCTGTCACTGTCCTTGCTGTTCAGTTAACCAGCCGTCCCAGACTGCTCCCACTGTCACTCTGTCAGTGTCCTTGCTGTTGTCTCTCAGTTACCCAGCCGGCCCAGACTGCTCCCACTGACACTCTGTCAGTGTCCTTGCTGTTGTCTCTCAGTTACCCAGCCGGCCCAGACTGCTCCCACTGTCACTCTGTCAGTGTCCTTGCTGCTGTCTCTCAGTTACCCAGCCGGCCCAGACTACTCCCACTGTCACTCTGTCACTGTCCTTGCTGTTGTCTCTCAGTTACCCAGCCGGCCCAGTCTGCTCCCACTGTCACTCTGTCAGTGTCCTTGCTGTTGTCTCTCAGTTACCCAGCCGGCCCAGACTGCTCACACCACTGTCACTCTGTCAGTGTCCTTGCTGTAGTCTCTTAGTTACCCAGCCGGCCCAGTCTGCTCCCACTGTCACTCTGTCAGTGTCCTTGCTGTTGTCTCTCAGTTACCCAGCCGGCCCAGTCTGCTCCCACTGTCACTCTGTCAGTGTCCTTGCTGTTGTCTCTCAGTTACCCAGCCGGCCCAGACTGCTCCCACTGTCACTCTGTCACTGTCCTTGCTGTTGTCTCTCAGTTACCCAGCCGGCCCAGACTGCTCCCACTGTCACTCTGTCAGTGTCCTTGCTGTTGTCTCTCAGTTACCCAGCCGGCCCAGACTGCTCCCGCTGTCACTCTGTCACTGTCCTTGCTGTTGTCTCTCAGTTACCCAGCCGGCCCAGACTGCTCCCACTGTCACTCTGTCAGTGTCCTTGCTGTTGTCTCTCAGTTACCCAGCCGGCCCAGACTGCTCCCACTGTCACTGTATCAGTGTCCTTGCTGTTTTCTCTCAGTTACCCAGCCGGCCCAGACTGCTCTCACTGTCACTCTGTCAGTGTCCTTGCTGTTGCCTCTCAGTTACCCAGCCGGCCCAGACTGCTCCCACTGTCACTCTGTCAGTGTCCTTGCTGTTGTCTCTCAGTTACCCAGCCGGCCCAGACTGCTCCCACTGTCACTCTGTCACTGTCCTTGCTGTTGTTTCTCAGTTACCCATCCGGCCCAGACTGCTCCCACTGTCACTCTGTCAGTGTCCTTGCTGTTGTCTCTCAGTTGCCCAGAAGGCCCAGACTGCTCCCACTGTCACTCTGTCAGTGTCCTTGCTGTTGTCTCTCAGTTACCCAGCCGGCCCAGATTGCTCCCACTGTCACTCTGTCAGTGTCCTTGCTGTTGTCTCTCAGTTGCCCAGAAGGCCCAGACTGCTCCCACTGTCACTCTGTCACTGTCCTTGCTGTTGTCTCTCAGTTACCCAACCGGCCCAGACTGCTCCCACTGTCACTCTGTCACTGTCCTTGCTGTTGTCTCTCAGTTACCCAGCCGGCCCAGACTGCTCCCACTGTCACTCTGTCACTGTCCTTGCTGTTGTCTCTCAGTTACCCAGCCGGCCCAGACTGCTCCCACTGTCACTCTGTCAGTGTCCTTGCTGTTGTATCTCAGTTACCCAGCCGGCCCAGACTGCTCCCACTGTCACTCTGTCACTGTCCTTGCTGTAGTCTATCAGTTACCCAGCCGGCCCAGACTGCTCCCACTATCACTCTGTCACTGTCCTTGCTGTTCAGTTAACCAGCCGTCCCAGACTGCTCCCACTGTCACTCTGTCAGTGTCCTTGCTGTTGTCTCTCAGTTACACAGCCGGCCCAGACTGCTCCCACTGTCACTCTGTCACTGTCCTTGCTGTTGTCTCTCAGTTACCCAGCCGGTCCAGACTGCTCCCTCTGTCACTCTGTCAGTGTCCTTGCTGTAGTCTATCAGTTACCCAGCCGGCCCAGACTGCTCCCACTGTCACTCTGTCACTGTCCTTGCTGTTCAGTTAACCAGCCGTCCCAGACTGCTCCCACTGTCACTCTGTCAGTGTCCTTGCTGTTGTCTCTCAGTTACCCAGCCGGCCCAGACTGCTCCCACTGTCACTCTGTCAGTGTCCTTGCTGTTGTCTCTCAGTTACCCAGCCGGCCCAGACTGCTCCCACTGTCACTCTGTCACTGTCCTTGCTGTTTTCTCTCAGTTACCCAGCCGGCCTAGACTGCTCCCACTGTCACTCTGTCAGTGTCCTTTCTGTTGTCTCTCAGTTACCCAGCCGGCCCAGACTGCTCCCACTGTCACTCTGTCACTGTCCTTGCTGTTTTCTCTCAGTTACCCAGCCGGCCCAGACTGCTCCCACAGTCACTCTGTCAGTGTCCTTGCTGTTGTCTCTCACTTACCCAGCCGGCCCAGACTGCTCCCACTGTCACTCTGTCACTGTCCTTGCTGTTGTCTCTCAGTTACCCAGCCGGCCCACACTGCTCCCACTGTCTCTCTGTCAGAGTCCTTGCTGTTGTCTCTCAGTTTCCCAGCCGGCCCAGACTGCTCCCACTGTCACTCTGTCACTGTCCTTGCTGTTTTCTCTCAGTTACCCAGCCGGCCCAGACTGCTCCCACAGTCACTCTGTCAGTGTCCTTGCTGTTGTCTCTCACTTACCCAGCCGGCCCAGACTGCTCCCACTGTCACTCTGTCACTGTCCTTGCTGTTGTCTCTCAGTTACCCAGCCGTCCCAGACTGCTCCCACTGTCACTCTGTCAGTGTCCTTGCTGTTGTCTCTCAGTTACCCTGCCGTCCCAGACTGCTCCCACTGTCACTCTGTCAGTGTCCTTGCTGTTGTCTCTCAGTTACCTCGCTGGCCCAGACTGCTCCCACTGTCACCCTCTCAGTGTCCTTGCTGTTGTCTCTCAGTTATCCAGCCGGCCCAGACTACTCCCATTGTCACTCTGTCACTGTCCTTGCTGTTGTCTCTCAGTTACCCAGCCGGCCCAGACTGCTCGCACTGTCACTCTGTCAGTGTCCTTGCTGTTGTCTCTCAGTTACCCAGCCGGCCCAGACTGCTCCCACTGTCACTCTGTCAGTGTCCTTGCTGTTGTCTCTCAGTTACCCAGCCGGCCCAGACTGCTCCCACTGTCACTCTGTCACTGTCCTTGCTGTTTTCTCTCAGTTACCCAGCCGGCCTAGACTGCTCCCACTGTCACTCTGTCAGTGTCCTTTCTGTTGTCTCTCAGTTACCCAGCCGGCCCAGACTGCTCCCACTGTCACTCTGTCACTGTCCTTGCTGTTTTCTCTCAGTTACCCAGCCGGCCCAGACTGCTCCCACAGTCACTCTGTCAGTGTCCTTGCTGTTGTCTCTCACTTACCCAGCCGGCCCAGACTGCTCCCACTGTCACTCTGTCACTGTCCTTGCTGTTGTCTCTCAGTTACCCAGCCGGCCCACACTGCTCCCACTGTCTCTCTGTCAGAGTCCTTGCTGTTGTCTCTCAGTTACCCAGCCGGCCCAGACTGCTCCCACTGTCACTCTGTCACTGTCCTTGCTGTTGTCTCTCAGTTACACAGCCGGCCCAGACTGCTCCCACTGTCACTCTGTCACTGTCCTTGCTGTTGTCTCTCAGTTACCCAGCCGGTCCAGACTGCTCCCTCTGTCACTCTGTCAGTGTCCTTGCTGTAGTCTATCAGTTACCCAGCCGGCCCAGACTGCTCCCACTGTCACTCTGTCACTGTCCTTGCTGTTCAGTTAACCAGCCGTCCCAGACTGCTCCCACTGTCACTCTGTCAGTGTCCTTGCTGTTGTCTCTCAGTTACCCAGCCGGCCCAGACTGCTCCCACTGTCACTCTGTCAGTGTCCTTGCTGTTGTCTCTCAGTTACCCAGCCGGCCCAGACTGCTCCCACTGTCACTCTGTCACTGTCCTTGCTGTTTTCTCTCAGTTACCCAGCCGGCCTAGACTGCTCCAACTGTCACTCTGTCAGTGTCCTTTCTGTTGTCTCTCAGTTACCCAGCCGGCCCAGACTGCTCCCACTGTCACTCTGTCACTGTCCTTGCTGTTTTCTCTCAGTTACCCAGCCGGCCCAGACTGCTCCCACAGTCACTCTGTCAGTGTCCTTGCTGTTGTCTCTCACTTACCCAGCCGGCCCAGACTGCTCCCACTGTCACTCTGTCACTGTCCTTGCTGTTGTCTCTCAGTTACCCAGCCGGCCCACACTGCTCCCACTGTCTCTCTGTCAGAGTCCTTGCTGTTGTCTCTCAGTTACCCAGCCGGCCCAGACTGCTCCCACTGTCACTCTGTCACTGTCCTTGCTGTTTTCTCTCAGTTACCCAGCCGGCCCAGACTGCTCCCACAGTCACTCTGTCAGTGTCCTTGCTGTTGTCTCTCACTTACCCAGCCGGCCCAGACTGCTCCCACTGTCACTCTGTCACTGTCCTTGCTGTTGTCTCTCAGTTACCCAGCCGGCCCACACTGCTCCCACTGTCTCTCTGTCAGAGTCCTTGCTGTTGTCTCTCAGTTACACAGCCGGCCCAGACTGCTCCCACTGTCACTCTGTCAGTGTCCTTGCTGTTGTCTCTCAGTTACCCAGCCGGCCCAGACTGCTCCCACTGTCACTCTGTCAGTGTCCTTGCTGTTGTCTCTCAGTTACCCAGCCGGCCCAGACTGCTCCCACTGTCACTCTGTCAGTGTCCTTGCTGTTGTCTCTCAGTTACCCAGCCGGCCCAGACTGCTCTCACTGTCACTCTGTCAGTGTCCTTGCTGTTGTCTCTCAGTTACCCAGCCGGCCCAGACTGCTCCCACTGTCACTCTGTCAGTGTCCTTGCTGTTGTGTATCAGCTACCCAGCCGGCCCAGACTGCTCCCACCACTTTCCCTATGTCAGTGTCAATGCTGTTGTCTCTCAGTTACCTAGCCGGCCCAGACTGCTCCCACTGTCACTCTGTCACTGTCCTTGCTGTTGACTCTCAGTTACCCAGCCGGCCCAGACTCCTCCCAGTGTCACTCTGTCAGTGTCCTTGCTGTTGTCTCTCAGTTACCCAGCCGGCCCAGATTGCTCCCACTGTGACTCTGTCAGTGTCCTTGCTGATGTCTCTCAGTTACCCAGCCGGCCTAGACTGCTCCCACTGTCACTCTGTCAGTGTACTTGCTGTTGTGCCCCAGTTACCCAGCCGGTCCAGACTGCTCCCACTGTCACTCTGTCACTGTCCTTGCTGTTGTATCTCAGTTACCCAGCCGGCCCAGACTGCTCTCACTGTCACTCTGTCTCTGTCCTTGCTGTTGTCTCTCAGTTACCCAGCCGGCCCAGACTGCTCCCACTGTCACTCTACCAGTGTCCTTGCTGTTGTCTCTCAGTTACCCAACCGGCCCAGACTGCTCCCACTGTCTCTCTGTCAGTGTCCTTGCTGTTGTCTCTCAGTTACCCAGCCGGCCCAGACTGCTCCCACTGTCACTCTGTCACTGACCTTGCTGTTGTCTCTCAGTTACCCAGCCGGCCCAGACTGCTCCCACTGTCAATCTGTCAGTGTCCTTGCTGTTGTCTCTCAGTTACCCAGCCGGCCCAGACTGCTCCCACTGTCACTCTGTCACTGTCCTTGCTGTTGTCTCTCAGTTACCCAGCCGGCCCAGACTGCTCCCACTGTCACTCTGTCAGTGTCCTTGCTGTTGTCTCTCAGTTACCCAGTCGGCCCAGACTGCTCCCACTGTCACTCTGTCACTGTCCTTGCTGTTGTCTCTCAGTTACCCAGCCGGCCCAGACTGCTCCCACTGTCACTCTGTCAGTGTCCTTGCTGTTGTCTCTCAGTTACCAGCCGGCCCAGACTACTCCCACTGTCACTCTGTCACTGTCCTTGCTGTTGTCTCTCAGTTACCCAGCCGGCCCAGACTGCTCCCACTGTCACTCTGTCACTGTCCTTGCTGTTGTCTCTCAGTTACCCAGCCGGCCCAGACTGCTCCCACTGTCACTCTGTCACTGTCCTTGCTGTTTTCTCTCAGTTACCCAGCCGGCCCAGACTGCTCCCACAGTCACTCTGTCAGTGTCCTTGCTGTTGTCTCTCACTTACCCAGCCGGCCCAGACTGCTCCCACTGTCACTCTGTCACTGTCCTTGCTGTTGTCTCTCAGTTACCCAGCCGGTCCAGACTGCTCCACCTGTCTCTCTGTCAGAGTCCTTGCTGTTGTCTCTCAGTTACCCAGCCGGCCCAGACTGCTCCCGCTGTCACTCTGTCAGTGTCCTTGCTGTTGTCTCTCAGTTACCCAGCCGGCCCAGACTGCTCCCACTGTCACTCTGTCACTGTCCTTGCTGTTGTCTCTCAGTTACCCAGCCGGCCCAGACTGCTCCCACTGTCACTCTGTCCGTGTCCTTGCTGTTGTCTCTCAGTTACCCAGCCGGCCCAGACTGCTCCCACTGTCACTCTGTCACTGTCCTTGCTGTTGTCTCTCAGTTACCCTGCCGTCCCAGACTGCTCCCACTGTCACTCTGTCAGTGTCCTTGCTGTTGTCTCTCAGTTACCCTGCCGTCCCAGACTGCTCCCACTGTCACTCTGTCAGTGTCCTTGCTGATGTCTCTCAGTTACCTCGCCGGCCCAGACTGCTCCCACTGTCACCCTCTCAGTGTCCTTGCTGTTGTCTCTCAGTTATCCAGCCGGCCCAGACTACTCCCATTGTCACTCTGTCACTGTCCTTGCTGTTGTCTCTCAGTTACCCAGCCGGCCCAGACTGCTCGCACTGTCACTCTGTCAGTGTCCTTGCTGTTGTCTCTCAGTTACCCAGCCGGCCCAGACTGCTCCCACTGTCACTCTGTCAGTGTCCTTGCTGTTGTCTCTCAGTTACCCAGCCGGCCCAGACTGCTCCCACTGTCACTCTGTCACTGTCCTTGCTGTTTTCTCTCAGTTACCCAGCCGGCCTAGACTGCTCCCACTGTCACTCTGTCAGTGTCCTTTCTGTTGTCTCTCAGTTACCCAGCCGGCCCAGACTGCTCCCACTGTCACTCTGTCACTGTCCTTGCTGTTTTCTCTCAGTTACCCAGCCGGCCCAGACTGCTCCCACAGTCACTCTGTCAGTGTCCTTGCTGTTGTCTCTCACTTACCCAGCCGGCCCAGACTGCTCCCACTGTCACTCTGTCACTGTCCTTGCTGTTGTCTCTCAGTTACCCAGCCGGCCCACACTGCTCCCACTGTCTCTCTGTCAGAGTCCTTGCTGTTGTCTCTCAGTTACCCAGCCGGCCCAGACTGCTCCCACTGTCACTCTGTCACTGTCCTTGCTGTTTTCTCTCAGTTACCCAGCCGGCCCAGACTGCTCCCACAGTCACTCTGTCAGTGTCCTTGCTGTTGTCTCTCACTTACCCAGCCGGCCCAGACTGCTCCCACTGTCACTCTGTCACTGTCCTTGCTGTTGTCTCTCAGTTACCCAGCCGGCCCACACTGCTCCCACTGTCTCTCTGTCAGAGTCCTTGCTGTTGTCTCTCAGTTACACAGCCGGCCCAGACTGCTCCCACTGTCACTCTGTCAGTGTCCTTGCTGTTGTCTCTCAGTTACCCAGCCGGCCCAGACTGCTCCCACTGTCACTCTGTCAGTGTCCTTGCTGTTGTCTCTCAGTTACCCAGCCGGCCCAGACTGCTCCCACTGTCACTCTGTCAGTGTCCTTGCTGTTGTCTCTCAGTTACCCAGCCGGCCCAGACTGCTCTCACTGTCACTCTGTCAGTGTCCTTGCTGTTGTCTCTCAGTTACCCAGCCGGCCCAGACTGCTCCCACTGTCACTCTGTCAGTGTCCTTGCTGTTGTGTATCAGCTACCCAGCCGGCCCAGACTGCTCCCACCACTTTCCCTATGTCAGTGTCAATGCTGTTGTCTCTCAGTTACCTAGCCGGCCCAGACTGCTCCCACTGTCACTCTGTCACTGTCCTTGCTGTTGACTCTCAGTTACCCAGCCGGCCCAGACTCCTCCCAGTGTCACTCTGTCAGTGTCCTTGCTGTTGTCTCTCAGTTACCCAGCCGGCCCAGATTGCTCCCACTGTGACTCTGTCAGTGTCCTTGCTGATGTCTCTCAGTTACCCAGCCGGCCTAGACTGCTCCCACTGTCACTCTGTCAGTGTACTTGCTGTTGTGCCCCAGTTACCCAGCCGGTCCAGACTGCTCCCACTGTCACTCTGTCACTGTCCTTGCTGTTGTATCTCAGTTACCCAGCCGGCCCAGACTGCTCTCACTGTCACTCTGTCTCTGTCCTTGCTGTTGTCTCTCAGTTACCCAGCCGGCCCAGACTGCTCCCACTGTCACTCTACCAGTGTCCTTGCTGTTGTCTCTCAGTTACCCAACCGGCCCAGACTGCTCCCACTGTCTCTCTGTCAGTGTCCTTGCTGTTGTCTCTCAGTTACCCAGCCGGCCCAGACTGCTCCCACTGTCACTCTGTCACTGACCTTGCTGTTGTCTCTCAGTTACCCAGCCGGCCCAGACTGCTCCCACTGTCACTCTGTCAGTGTCCTTGCTGTTGTCTCTCAGTTACCCAGCCGGCCCAGACTGCTCCCACTGTCACTCTGTCACTGTCCTTGCTGTTGTCTCTCAGTTACCCAGCCGGCCCAGACTGCTCCCACTGTCACTCTGTCAGTGTCCTTGCTGTTGTCTCT